>NC_073692.1:255105942-255325725 GCF_029784155.1 Uranotaenia lowii
TGAAGGCATTTCGAGACATTTGGCTCGGAAAAAACATGAAAAACCTGTTTTGCGTCAATAACTTTGGTTCCTCTTGGCCGATTTCTTTCAAAAACGGTTTTTCTTAAAGGATGGTATTCATCACTATCGGGCGGTGGAACATATTGACGCCATATTAACAGTAATGAATACCACCGTAAAAAGGTAAGCCCATTTTTGAAGCCTAATAACTTTTTTATCTTAACTCTTATCGAAATGCACTCTTCAGATGAAATATTTATCATAGTTTAGGCTTTTAAAAAAATTGTTTTTGAAAGAAATCGGCCAACGGAAACCAAAGTTATTGATGAAAAACTGTTTTTTTTATTGGCATCACAAATCGTCCAGTCTTGTTCCTAAGCCCCTGTGGTTATACATTTTTTTTAAAAACTGTCAAGCATTTTTCCGCCCTTACTTCTTTCCGAACTATCAAGTGAATATCATCCAAACTCAAATATTAGAAAAAACATCAAAAGTTGCAATCGAGCGCAACAACAATGGTTAAAATCAGTCATTACTTGACGAAACGGCATGCATTTCACATCGAGTGTCCTGTTCGGACATTTAGTCGCCTCGTTAAAACAGTGATGAATAGCACCCTTAAAAAAGTTAGCCAATTTTTGAAGCTTAATAACTTTTTCATCTTAACTTCTATTGAAATGAAATCTTCGGATGAAATGTTTGTCATAATTTAGGCTTTAAGAAAATCCGTTTTTGGAAGAAATCGGTCAAAGGAGACAAAAGTTATTGACGAAAAACTGGTTTTTCATGTTCCTGAACAAAATGTCTCAAAATCCCATACAAACTTCAGGCTCGTTGAGCGACCCCTTACCGTGGTCCGAACTGGCCCAAATTTGGCATGAGATCTTGTACTAGGCCCAGGATCAATTTTAGCCTGCAGCGTATAACATTTTACAGGTTTTAAATTTCCCATACAAATTTGGGGCAGTCTAATGCGCATATTACCAAACATGCTCATTTAGTAAAACTTCCCCCTATCTACCACTTCATAGTAGTAGGCCCGTGAGGAACAAAAATTTGATAATGCTTCTAAATAAATTCTACCCACTCATTTTCACCATCTTTCATTTCGTCTAACCTTCTATGCATCTATAAAAATTCCATAATCTTTAGATGTCCCTACTAAAAAGGACATCACTTTTCACCGATAAGGCCGATAAATTTAATTGAAATTACATACAATTTCATACTTTATAGAAACACTTAAGACGCTCAGATGAATGATCATTGGTTGCTACGAACTGTTCAGTTTTCAATCAACCCAGATTAAGTGAAAAATATGCGGGCGAATTCTGCTTTAAGCGGCTTTTCCTGAAATCAACCGAGTGTGAAAGAGCTATGATCATATAACGGCAGATATATTACGTGTATAGCACCAAACCGAATAGCGACAATAGGACTAGCGACGCTTTTTTACTAGCGAGATTCCTGTTATTCGCATGTTTGTTATTCTTTTTTCAGTCCAGTAGGCGATTTCAATGTAGTACTCAAACATTGTTTACGTTTTTTACTGTACATTTTCCCTAAGTCATCAATCGCATGCTTCAAGTTTCCTAGGAAACTCGCGATGCGTCGTTATTAATTTGAACGTCGCGAACGTATGCGACGTGTCGCTAGTAGGCAAAGCTGCTTTGATTACTAGCGCTCATATTTTGGATTTTTTCTGCATGCATAATATAATGTGGATGCCCCGGATGCGATCGACAACCCTTTCTTTTGTTTGGTTCCGACGCTTGGAATATGTTTGATAGATGTCTGGTCAACATGAAATGTCCTCAGAGATGTCGCCGTCGCTAATGTTGCCGAAAATTACGGTTTGGAAATTCTGCGGCAAAAATACGAGCAATATCCCAATTCGATGTATACTGGGTGAAAAAAAGTTTAGAATTTGAGAGGGTCTTTTTTAATGTATTGTCCGATTGATGTACGGACAGGGTTGCTACGGTTGCTATACGCTCCGAGTGAGTGAGAAAACAAAAGCCTTTCACTCAGATCGTTATGGAAATATGTGAAATGAGTAAGGAGCATGCTTTGTTGCTTTGGCCAGGCTTCCCAAATGTGCAAGTAAGTGAACAGCATTTCAAATCATAGACGAATTTTGGTGAAAAAGGTTTCTTTCTAAAATGGCTTCTAATCAGGTGAGTAAATTTTTATCTTATAAAAAAATGTTATGGGAAATGAAAGTTTTTGAGAACTAGATGGAATGGTATTTCAAACAAAATTTCAATTTATTGAAAACGAGCTGAAATTACCCGGCCTTGCTCGGGTTCACCTAAAATTTAAGTCAAAATGAGTCGTTTAACCTGTAAAGGGAACAGTGTGTTTGAACTTGAAAGGAAATTCCTCGTTCCAAATCCTAAAGTAGCCTCGTTATACTGCTTACCTAAGATCCATGAAAACCCTATTGCTATGTGACCTATTTCCTCCAACATTTGTACACCCACGGAAAAAGCAGCGTGGTTGGTTGAGGAAATGAAAAAATATCCGGTGAAACACGGCAAAAGTGTGTAAAACTCGGTTGAGTTTGTGGATCACCAAAAAGGATTCAAAGTGCGTCGAGGCGAAATTCTGGTCTCCTTTGACGTCTCCGCACTCTTCCCCAGTGTCCTCACTTCCGATGCCCTCCATAGCCTACGAAAACATTTGGAACGCCGCCGAGTTCCTCCCAACCAGATTGAGGCCTACATAACTGTCGCAGAAGTGTGTATAAAGCAGAACTACTTCATGTTCCGAGGTAAGTTTTACAAGCAGACCTTTGGCCTCAGCATGGGGAGCAAACTTTCCCCCCTTCTGGCAGAAGTATTCATGGCCGATTTTGAGACCGATTTGGAGAAAAGAGAAAAACTCTTCCCCCGTGTCTGGTGGCGCTACGTGGACGACATTTTCGCTTCTGTAAAAGAACGCTACCTCCCACAGACACTAGAATTATTGAATAATCAGCATAGATCGATAAAATTTACGGTTGAGGAAGTAGTTGAGGGAAAACTGCCCTTCCTTGATCTGCTGATCTCAAGGAACGAGGACAACACAATAAAGTTTGAAATCTACTGGAAACCAACCTCAACTGACAGGTATATTACGGTCGACTCACGTCACTTTGGTGCTCAAAAACAAGCCGCCTCCCACTCGATAGCACATCGGCTGTACCATATTCCATTGGAAAAGCCTGAGTTTGAAGACGAGAAGCAAAAAATTTTTGATGCCGGAATTGTGAATGGAAACGACAATGACTTCGTTCTTAAAATTCTTCACAAGCACGCCCGAAAAAAGCACCGAAGTGATGCAACAACACTAACACCGGATAAAGAAGAATCGCAAAGAGTTAGTCTACCGTTTTATCCAAAATTGACTAATGGAATCAGCCAGATTCTTCTGCAGCATGGTTTAAAAACTGCATACAAGAGTGGAAACACCCTCAAGGATCGTCTAGTCTCGCTTAACGACAAGATTCCTGAGGAGGATAGATCCGGAATTTACGAAATTCCATGCAGCAGCTGCCCGGCTATTTATATTGGTCAAACTCGCCGTAAATTCAAAGTCCGTCTCAAAGAACATAAAAATGCCGTTGAAAATGGGAGAATTAATGAATCGAGTGTTGCCGCCCACAGAACAGAGTTTGACCATTCCGTCGATTGGAAAAAGGTCAAATTTAGGAAGTCTGTACGAAAAACATCACATCTGAATGCCTGGGAGTCGATATTCATCAGCACCGCCGAAAAACCGTTAATGAACGAGGACGAGCCACCGATCATTTCATCTCTTTTCAACCTGATCAACCAAAAATCCGCATAATGCCAATTGCGTTCGACGAATACTACATCAAGTATGAAACTGGAGCTGTAATTATCCTTTGTGTAATCAGTCGGACATCGTCCTGTAGATGGGCAACATCGAGCCCGAAACCGGTCGACAAAAAGGTAACTTTATATCCTTTTTCCGTAAAATAAGAACGTTATGTGTCGTGTCCTGTAATACGTCGTGTGTTATGTGTATTATCAAGTCACCATCTACGGCCCAGTTAAGCGGTTTCTCAACTTCAAAAAGTGTAATAAAAAAAACCTGGCAGATTTTTATTCGCTTTCTTTCCCAATATATCTCAAAACTGCTCTACTTTCAATAGAAAAATTTAGTGGAATCCAAAAAATTTGCGCTTTTTTAAATAATAAACTAAACTTGGGGGTGTTCAACTGGCCCTATTACCGCCTACTCGACTTTTTCAGGAACCGATAATGTTTTCTTAAGGAAAAACTATTTAAAAAGATGGAAACTGTTCTTTTTAGTATTGTCTACATACGGAGCTGTCAAAACCATATTTTGGATCTTGAGAGAATACATTTTGTAGAATTTTTCCCGCAAATGTTGTCCAAATTTTAACAAAGTGCGAGTACTAACAAAATGATAATTTCCGGCAAATAGCCTCAAGTAACTGGTTTCTGTCAGCGATAAAACATTATTTTGTAACATAATCCAACTAAATGATACTTATAATTAACACACTTAACACAATACATGCGTTAAAAACAAAGAAATTTTACGTGACCGGTCATTAGGAATTACCACTTTTGTTTACGTACCATTTACGTCCATCACTCAATGATTGAAAAAACAACGACTTTTGAATAAATCGAAAATTTTACGATGCAAATCTATTTTACGAAAATAAAACTATCGTTGCAAGTCGATTTCAGATCAAATTTGAAATATCTAATAAACAAAAATCCATTTTGCACTATGTGCGCAGTAATGCTTAGTTCGCTAACGGGCGTCAAATTTAATAATTTAACCGGAAACGAAGAACCACATATTTATACCCGGATGTGATCTTGCAATAAGCTGTAGTTGTGCTGGCTTCCTTGAAGACCGGGTGATGTGACAGATAGCAGTGTGGTTTGTTATCGTCGACAGGATCCATCTTAAGCATGTGCCAAGTTGAGCGTATTCTCCGATGAATTTGTGGTAGGCCATTTTGGTGGTGTCATCTCGCTGTAGGCGGCGATTTAAGCTGTAGAACCGGCGAATTGCAATTAAAAACTGCTCCCAGAAACGTTCCAGAGTAGAGTCCAGGTTTTGGTCAACGGTGGAGATGTAGCACACTCGTAGTGCGGTGGTGGAGCCGGTCGTTACTTTGCCGGAAACTGTCCAGCCAAAGTGTGTGTACTGTCCACCAAGAACGGGAATCCGTTTCCATGAAAATGGCGTACGCCGGTGTGGAGTTCATGATGGTAGCTGGAACGTTGAAATGGACATCCGCCAAAAACATTCCAGGAATGCTCCACGCAGATGTGTCGATAGGAATTGTGGGCAGATTTGATGTCGGCTTCCTCATAACCAGAAAATCGTTTTTGGAAACAGTTTTTGCCATTAGCTGGTGCTTGATGCGCTTGACGGACTCTCCAATTCCTGCAGCTGGGATGTTCACGAGGCTTTGTTTAGTGTATGGTTACCAGATCCCGCGACGCCAAAAAGAGTACATTGAGATCAATTATCCAAAAATTCAGGAGAAACGATAAACAGTAGAACCCCCCTTATCCTAATCCTGGTTTTCTGAGCTCCCGCGTTATCCCAGCAATCAGGTTGATACAAGATCCAGAGCCATCCATAGCTTTGCGCCCGAATGGTATGCAAAAGGCTGTACAATAGAACCCCGCTTACCCGAGGTAGTCAGGGGAGGGACCACCTCAGATAAATGAAACCTCGTATAAAACGAAATGTACTGACAAACCCTACCCTTTTGCTTTGGTGTTCATTCAGGCGTATAACTCGGTTCTTACATGGATTTTGAATTGAAAAGCTTAACAATATATCGCGCTATAACACATTTTATATGGATTTTGAATAAAAAATGGTGGCTCGTATAACGCGGATTAAAATTTGACATGAATAAACTTATTTTCAGTCATCGAACGTCACTCAAACGCTTTGACTACCGTAAAACAGGGTAACATTAATCACCGAGTTAGCTTTGATCAACATGAACTTTTGCCACATAATCATCAATAACTAAGTCTAAAGTTAAAATATCTCAAAACTTTTTTTTCTACGTTTAGAAACTTACATGTTGAGTTTCAAATTGGATAAAACTTTGTTTGTTTTCGAAAATTTCATGTGTAAGTAAAAATGTAGTTTCAAAATCTTGAATTTTCTACTTTTTCTAAGCCCCGCAAACAAACACCCTTCCTGATGAAATCAATGCGTTTAGAAGCAGCAGGTTGATTTATGTGACAGTTAAACTTTTCCTTAGTAAATTTATAGTTTTGGTGCAGTTTTTGTTGTATTCTGAGGTAAATTTTTGATATTTAAAAAATAGGGACGTTTCTCAAGAGTAAGCCAGTCTAGTGCAAAAGGCTAGAAACCTTATCAGATGGTAAAGTTTGAAGCAAACAAAATCAAGGGGAATAGTGCGAGAGTCTAGAAAATTGAATGAAGGCAAAATTTCATTTTTTGTAGTTCAAATTTTAGAAGAAATGTTAAGAAATGTTAAGAATTTACGCAGCATCTTTCGATTTAAATTGTTGATCAGCCTTAACATACGAACTGCCTTAGTTTATCAATTACTAGCATTTGTGAATATCATGAAGGTGTTTTGTAACCTTTATGATCAACAAAACTCGTAAAACCATAAAAATAGAGGCTGATTTATGTTACCTCAAAGCATCAAATTCTAAACAAAGACGAAATCGATTTTTAAATCAAATTTAAAGTAGTCTAGTAAATTCCTGCAACCATGGGTTACGTTCATAGGAGTCCAGTAATGGTTTTAAAAATATGAAAAGGCCACATTTCCCTTAACAGAAAAAATAACCGATAAATATTAAAAAATGTGATCAATCATACCTCGTTTAACGGTACTGCAGAATTTCAGTAACAGTGTGTATCGTTGGTTCACAAAAAACGCCGAGAAAAATTAATTTTTAAATTATATATAAGAGCAACGAATTATTCATGTAGGTATCATGTAGGTTTACGACGATTCAGGAAGGTTATACGTCTACAAAAAAATGATAATAAGTCGAACGTCTAGCTAAAAAAATGACACAAACTCGATTTTCAAGATATTTTTGTAAAGAAATAAACAAACAGTGCACAGTGTTTTAAAACTCGAAAATTCGTGATCTTGGGCTTTTTGAAGGCTTAGATGTCAAAATATCTCAATAGTCCATGAGTATAAAATTTGATGTCTATGTAGAGTTAACCGAGCTCTAGTTATTTGCGCTTCCAAGTGATCCGAGCCACCATATTCATACAAGATCCATGTATTCGCCGATCTATGCGCCCGAAAGGTATGCAAAATCACAGCAAAAAGAGCTATTCGTCGTACACAAATTACGTAACGCATGTAGGGGGGGAGGGAGGTTGAGTCTGCGTTACTTGCTGTTACATAGGGGGGAGGGGGGTACATGGTTCAGTTACGTAACAAATAGTAGTAATAGTAATAGTAATTTTCTTTTTTTGGCGAGCAAATCTACGCACCCCTTGTTCGAAAGCGTCAATGGTGGTTCAGGGAAACACTGTTCATCAACAGCTTTTTCCCATGGACTAGATTTCAACAGGGTGTATAAACTACCAGAGTTCGATGAGATCATGCGTTATCAAGGAGAGATCAAACCCATTGTTATTATTACCGTTCACGGGGGCCCAGATGAGAACCCCCGTTACTTTTACTTTTAATTTCAAATTGAATATAGGGGGGGGGGGGGTATTTAGCGTTACGTAACTATAGAAGGGGGGTCCTATCAAACGTTACTTATTGTTACTTAGGGGAGAGGGAGGGGGTTCTAGATTTTTTGCGTTACGTAATTTGTGTACGACGCCAAGCTGAGGAGGAACGTTTGTTTGTGTATGAATAAAATACGAAAAAATGCGAATCTTTCATCTTCCAGTAAAGTTGGTTTATAGGTTAAACCTTATACATACAAATAAAATTATATGTTCATGGACGTTGACAATACGCCCTTTCAAATGCAAATGTTTGCAACTTTCAGAGATATTAATTCCTGAAAACATGCTATTTTGAAATGAAATAGCTTGAAAATTACCATCACAACTCAAGATAGAGACTTTATATCCTCAAAAAAGTTGTGGAGTTTTACAATTGTCACAACTAGCTCATACAAAGTGGACTTCGAAACTCGCTCTAAATAAAATTAAACATTTTTTTCGTTTTTTTAAGTTTAATTTATGAAAAAATGTCTTTAAAACATTCATTTAAAATAATAGAGCTTTGATGTCGGTTTTTTTTTAACTTCAATGATCTACAACTTTTAAGAAGTTGTTGTGATCAAATGATGAACTGAAAAATAGAAAAATTGTCTTACTTTTGTGAGAAATGTCACTGTAGAATATACTATTGATATATTTTGACATCTAAGCATTCAAAAAGACAGTGAACACGTTTTTCGAGTTTTAAACCGCTGTGAGGTGTTCATGAAAAACATTGATTTTACGAAATATAATCATTGAAACATCAATGGCTTAACAACGCGTTCATTGTATTTTTGTTTACTAACTATACTTTGGCAAAAAATAATTTGTTGTTTCTAAACTTATCGGAAAGTTTACTCGTTAAAATACACTTTTAGATCTTTTATGATATCCTTATAGTTAAAACGCCTTCAAGTAGGCAACAAAATTCATGTTCTCGGCAGATATCGCGGCAAATAAAGCGGGTGATGATGTATTAGAACCGAATATTGTTCCTTTTAAACTTGGAAATGGACAAAATTTGTTATAATTTTGTATCCTTATCAGAATTTGGGAATCAGCAAACAAAAAGAATGAGAAGTTTTATGATAAATCTTTTTGTCCTTTTTCTCATTGCAAAAATGCCCTACTTTTAAATAGTATTTCTTTCAAATAATGTATATTTTTTTTAAATTTTATTCTGGTAAGCCTCTTAAAAATGTAGGTCGTCCAAAGCTTTAGTGTGGCACTATGTATAGCGCCTTCACTTACGCAATGATTTGATTTTTAATTAGTTTTTTTTTTTACAGTGAGCTATTTTATTTGTTCTTTTTAGAGGCTATTCGAAAGTTAATATAATTCCAAATACAAACATCTTATTCATTTTTGTTCTTTAAAAAAAATCGACTAAGTATCTGATAAAGCTTTGAAGAGACTGTGAGCAAACTGTCAGTAATCAAGGATTTTTAATTATCTTGTCTCCCATTATTAGATAAAAAAAAAACTCACTTTATTCAATTTCTCAAAAAGGTACTTTTCCACCACCCACTTTAAACAGAGACAACCAGGGAACAAACAAAGCAAGAAACAATTTTCCTGTCCAAACAAAAGCAAATTATAGAACAACATTGATAGCTTCGCCAAATTCCCATTGGCGTTGTTTTCCATTCGTCTCATGACGATACGATGCATCTTCATGATCCGGTATAGGTAGGTATGTGAAAATCTCAAGCCAGCAGAGAAAGAGTGGCCGGCAGAGATAATGTGTACACAGTTGTAATAAAATAAAAGCGAACTCAAACTTTTCTTCACCGGATAACGACTGTTCTCTCATTCACGATTTTTTGTTCGCTAGAAGAAAGCAGCACAGCGTAGAAGGGGTATTCCGGAATCGATGGTGATGATGCTGGTCAGGAAACATGGTCCAAACCGGAACAGCATATACAAACCGTCATGGCAGCACCACACTCGCCCAGCCTGCCCTCCCATACCTGGCCGGAGGATAACGAAAAATGCGTATCCTGTGACATTCTCTCCCCTGCTTTGCTTCGACTATGAATGGGTCCGTCTAGAATAACAGAAACAGTCCCTCAAGTCATTTTCCTACATCATCAATAGGAGAATGAATGTCTTTCCCATTTCAGGGCAATCGTATGCGAAATGACCACGACTGGCGACGAGGCTGATGGCCAAGGATGGCGACTGCTCGATTCCGTTGTCCGTTGCCCATCAACAGCATGGTTATGGACCGAGGAAAAAAAAAATCTCCTGACGGAGGCTATCGTTATCCGTAACGACATTCAATTCGACGACGACGACGACGTTCAACGGCCACGACGGAATGTTGAGAATCGGATGAGAAACATTATTCAGCCAATATGGCGCATCACGTCCCGTCTGTAATGGATGCTGGGGCTCCCATAAGTCATTACAGTTACTTATTGTGGTTCAGATAATTTTTATCTTATTTATGCAGGGATTGATCCAGTGCAACATTTTCCTGTTATAAATTAGTTTTATTGAAGTCATAACTGTTTCTAACCAATGCGTCCAAAATAGCTACTGCATGATCAGAAAAGGGCTATACCTTTTACTATCAGAACCATCAAAAGTCTAATCTCTTATGAATATATTTTAAATACTTTTTACTACTTTCTTGAAGATATTCTTGATAGTACTTTTCGAGTAACTTCATTCAAAAATAGCTTGTTTTCAGGCATCAATATCTCTTAAGATTGCAAATATTTGAAAACAAAAACAAAACCATTTTTTGAAGGGGCAATTTTTCAATGTCCATAAGCATATTTTAATTTTATTTGTATGTACAGTAGAACCCCACTTATCCGAGCTCCGCGTGATTCGAGTCAATGAGTTGCCCTTTGGAATGCTAATGTTTTTATTGTGCCGTGAATCCTTCGACAATGGAGCAACTGAATGACCTTGACCTGACAGACCATAATGTATTCCTTGCCTGACGATAACAAGACATACAGAGCAAACTTGACGACCTCACCGAAAGCTCCAAAGCAGCAGGTTTAAAATCAATGTCGGAAAGACCAAGTCGATGTAAATTAACACAGAAAATCATTCCAATTTAGTGGTAGCTGGACAACAGGTCGAGAAAGTGGAGTGCTTCCAGTATCTTGGTAGCCAGATTACGCCTGATGGTGGTACCAGAAAAGCCATCGAAACCCGGATCAGAAAAGCCCGATTTGCGTTGCGAGTCTCCAAAGCATCTGGCGCTCACATCTCTCTACAAACGAAAATCCGAATCTTCAACTCAAACGTCAAATCCGTATTGTTGTCACATCCCGGCAATGTTATACACACCGTGTGGAGCACATCTCTCAGATTTCCCCTTTTTTGACCAGATTTAAGGTTTTTTCTTCACATTTAAGCTTTCGTATCCTATGCTCACAAGGCATAAAAAGCTTAAATCTGAGGAAAAACAGCATAAAAACGAGATTCACGAGCACATATTTAAAAGATGTTGGTAACACGATACATAGACAAATCGTGTAACGTTGCCGGGATCTGATTGTTGTACGGGTGCGAAACTTAGTGCACATATGCGGTGACGACGAGGAAACTGCATGTTTTGAGCCTGCGGAAAATCATCCGCGCTTGGTGGTCTGGCAACTGGATTTCAAACGTGGAACTACATTGCCAGTGTCTTCAAAAGGAGCTAGAAATCGAGTTTCGGGAACGTAAGCGGAGATGGACTGGGCACACGCTGCGAAGAGATGAAAACGAGATTTACAGAGAGGCGCTCGACTGGAATCCAGATAGGCATCGAAGAAGAGGCAGGCCCAGAAGCTCGTGGTGACGTAGTCTAGTCGCTAATATCAGCAAAGTTGACGAGAACCGTGGCTGGCAGCAAGTGGCCGCGCTGGCTCCGGATCGCCAGCAGTGCGTCAGCCCTATGCGTCGGACAATCGGCAACAGATTCTTAGGTAGATAGTAGGAACGGAGAGGTTGGAGTTGCGCTTGATAGCGTGAATGCTCTTCTGTTCGTCACTGCGGCTCCCGGTTTTCGATTTCCTCCAGATTCCTAGATGTTGATAAATTTCGACGATCACTTTTACTACTTTGGTGAAGGTTGATTCGGTCACATTCAACGATTTTTCTGCGTGCGTGCGTGCAAGAACGTTGTACGGCACTTACGTCCATTTTCCGGATACAATTCCGGATTATTGTAGTCAGTTGCTTCGTGTCCTTGGTAGAGAGTCCATTTCCCGGCCATTTTTCCGTTCCCGGGAATCGGGAAATCTGGTGTGCTGTTTCCCGGGATCCCGGGAAATGTTCAAAAACATGTGAAATATGTGCACTTTGATTTAAATATAGCTTATCGAACCTTTCGTGCATACAAGCCAATAATTTGTTCAATATGTACTCTTCGTAAAGTTTTTTTTCTCTAATTATAGACACTTACCACGTTTGTGGCGTTCGTGTCTCACTCTTCGTAAAGTGTTTTTAACTTATATTTATTCAAATACATCAAACTATTTTCAACAATGATAAATTAAAAACATTTAAACGAACTAAAAATAACCTGAGTAAGTCAATGAAGATAAATTTTTCCAAAAAGATATGGTGAAAATAAGAAAAGGGGATCAAATATCCCCACTCTCCCCTACATATTTGCTCTTCAAATGAAAAAAAAAAAACGATGTCTTGTCCATTTTTAAGTTTTAAAATTCATCTTGCTTTCAAAGCCAGAGGGAAACAAGTGCATAAATGTTCTTTCGAGAAAACACAATCTGCCTACCTACTGCGCGATTTTTCATATATTTTTCGAAGTGTTGTGGGTTTTCGTTCAATGAAAACGGTTTGAAAATATATATAATCTTTTTAAAGTTATCTATTTGAATAAAAAAATGCACCTAATGGCTGCAAAATGTCTACTGCCACAGGAATCGGCATATTTTCAATGAGTTTTGAATGACTACATTTTCAAAATGAACAATAAGAATAGTTCCGGAGGCTATCATCAATTTCATATATGTCGGGAAATCCCGGAAATTTATCTATGATTCCCGGGAATCGGAAATTCCCGAATTTTTCAAATTCCCGGGAAATCCCGGGACGGACACTCTAGTCCTTGGCCCTCCAATTGTTTTTATACACTAGCGCACTGAGTGAGCCAAAGAAATCCTCTATTGGGCGGCACTGGGGCAAGTTTGTTGGGTTACGATCTTTCGGCAAGAACGGTATCTTTTTCTCCTCAAGGTACGCCAGCGTCTTCTTGGCGTAATGGGAAGACGCCTTGTCCGGCCAGAAGACGTACTTCCCATCCGCGTGATGCTCGTTCAGGAACGGCAGCAGGATTTTCTCGAGGCACTCTTCTTGATAGATTTGTTGGTTGATTGCCAGACCGCTCGGCTTAAACCAAGGCTTTGAAATGCCCCGGTCGGAAATGGCGATGTACAACATAACCTTTTTTTCAAACTTGTGCTTGAACTTGTATTTCAATTCAAGCGGTGTGGATGACTTGTCGCTTGAGTAGTAATTATCATTTCCTGGAATATGCGTTTTGGACAGCGGAAAAGAGCTTTCGTCATCCAGAACGAATGACGTCCCGCGGTATTTTTTGGTCATCAACCGACACTGTGATTAAACCGCCTCAATCTGCTCCTCCGTGTACTCCGGCGACCTCGTCTTCTTCCTGCAGACGATTCCTTCCATCTTGAGGGTACGATGGATCAATACGTGGGAGCAGCCATATTTCCGACCGACCTCACGCAGGCTGGTTGCGTCCTTGTTGTCAAACAGCTTCTTTAACGATGTCTTCCTGTGCTTCGTCATTATCGTCACCGAACGACCACTTCCGACCTTCCGCTCTACGTTCAGGGAACCCAGGATATGATATACCGTACTGACAGGTACATTTTCTTCCACCGTGAAATTTTTTCCTTGCTGGAAATGCGTTTCGTAGAACCGTACAATGCGTTCGCGGAGCACGTGCTGTTTCGTCGCCATCTTTGCTTTGACTAAATTCAAACTAGCAAAACCAAACACGCCTACTGTTTCTAGGGAGCCCAAAGAACAATTTTCTTGGAGAAAGAAAATTTTACGCTCTTTATTTGAGTGACTGAAAGGTATGGAAAACATTCTGATTTTTTTTATTTAATACCCGTTACGTCAAAAGTTATCTGCAGAACCGCTGCTTGAGAGTATTTTTCGATGGGAAGTACTCCACGCACAAGGTTATCAACAATGGTGTACCACAGGGCTCGGTGATCTCCCCCACATTGTTTCTAATTGCTATGCAAACCGCCTTTAAGTATGTCCTTCCCAATGTTAATATCTTGGTTTTCGCTGACGACATAGTAATAACTGCCGAAGCTGCTTTCCCTAGGCTTGCCCGCCGAAAACTCCAACTAGCTGTCGACTCAGTAGCCAAATGGGCACCTCACGCAGGTTTTTCCTTTTCTGCAGCTAAGTCGAAACTTCTTTACCTTGGTCCCAACAGGAGAAAACTCTCTAAACTACCCCCCTTCTTAACCCTAAACAACAAAAATATTCACCCATAGAAGAGGTTGCAAAAATCCAATGCCTATTTAGCAAATCTCTGTGCCGATAATGCGCTGAAATGTGCACTGTGCCGAAGATGATATGTTTGAAAAACCGTAACTGGCATAAGGACTCGGCTCCCAACTAAAATTATGCATGACCAATACCATGGGAGTTATTAAGCAAACACTAGCGACACCATGTCCTCCATAGAAAAGTTTCGATTAGTTAGGGAGCTTTTGGAAAGCTTTTGAAAACGGCCATACATTTGTCCTAACTCCGAAACGTCAAAAAATTTACCTGGCAAGGCGGATTGAAGCGAAACAAGAAAAACATTTTATGGGATTTCCTTCCTATTGGATAATTCATCCCAGAAACAAGAAAATAAAAATATAAAATACAGCGCCCGTAGGGAGAGTCGAACTCAAATCACCAACTAGATCGTCTTGCCAGTCCGACATCCTAACCAGTGTACTATTTGAGCTTCATACAGGACGAGGGATATTTGTCATAGGCTTTCTGCCGCCGAACAATCACAAAAAAAAACGCACAACGGTGGCTTCCCGGCGTTTGGCCGCCTTTCAAGGTAGTCCTTTGTCTTGCGATGGGAACGGGAAAGGGAACGGGAGTGAAGGCAAAGGGAAACCCATTGAATGAGAACTGTGCTTTGCTTACTGCCTGCTATTACATACACACGCTACATATACACAGCTGCTAAAGCCGGGCAGCTTTACCGGTGAATTGAAGGAATGTTTTTGTTGTTGCTTTTGCTACATTCACACGCACAGTGCTCGGTTCGCTGGCTGCCTGGTGTTGGCCGGTATTTGTTTCCATCCTTCTTCGTCTTATGATGCGATAGGGAGGGACGTGAAATCGTTTTTATTTTGTTTCTTTCAGACATACGCAATTTGGTTGACTTGGGAGGTTAATGCCGGTGGGAGCAAATCGAATCAGCACCGGTCGCGTTATCTTCTTGTACCAATGATGCTATGTAATTGACTACACACCATTGGCACAGAGGCTGAATTTTGGGTGTTGAAATAGTCCGTTCAACCCGCATCCTCGGTGTGCTCGTAGACGACAGATTAAAGTTTGTAGCCCACGCCAATCTAGTCCGTAAAAATGGCAAAAACAAACTTAATATACTCAAAATTATCAGCCATAATTGTGGCAATGCCTCCCGCTAAATCCTTTTCCGTTTCTTTAATCAATGGCTCGTACCATCTATCCTATACGGAATAAGCCTCAATAGTAGAGGAGTACAAAAAGTTTTTGAAAAACTAACACCATTATACAACTAAGGTGTTCGGACCGTAAGTTCCGCATTTAAGTCCAGCCCCATCGAATCTCTAATGACAGAAAGTGCCCACCTACCATTTGAACATGTTGCCATTCAAGCTCTCTCTACGAAAGCAACTCGTTGGCTCTCATACAACCGTTCACCTAGCGCACCATTTATCCTTAGATCCCAAGAACTCCTGAATACTAGTTTTCCTTCTCCCATTCCCCTTCCTCAAATCTGCCATCGTTCCAATCCTGAAATCCAAAGCTGGAATCCTCCTCTCCCCAAAGTTGACCTTAGCCTGTGACAAAAAATTCGTGCCGGCGAAGGAAAACCAGGACTCTAGCGTATTTCTTCGAACTGATCAACCAAAAATACCACTCACATCGCAAAATCTATACCTATAGATCCAAAAACCCAAACGGTCAAGTTGGTTGCGGTATTTTCGACGTGGATTATAGAGGGAGCCTCCCGCTTCCCACATTCTGTTCCGTTTATAGCGCCGAAGCGCACGCGCTGTTGCCCTCGAAAAATGTTGTCATACATCTAAATCACCTGTTATTTTCTCCGATTCTCTGAGTGTACTGACGGCGGTGGCCTCAAACAACAGGAACCACCCTTGGATCGACAAAATCATCAGACTTTGCTTGGAAAAGAACATCACCCTTTGCTGGGTCCCTGGGCACTCAGGTATCCCCGGCAACGAAAAAGCCGATCAGCTCGCGTCACAAGGAAGTCTGATCCCTCCCCCGAACACTCCAGTTCCTCAGGACGATGCCAAGAAATGGATCAAGAAAGCTATCCGAGAGCAATGGTAAACCATATGGGCAAGAAACACGAGCTCGAAACTACGAGAAATAAAAAGAACCACCCTTTCTCGGACCGACCAGAAATCGTACTGGGAAAGGAATGCCCTTACACGCCTCAGGATCGGACATACTCGATTAACCCACGAATATCTCATGGATAAGGATCAACCCCCAATATGCCCATCATGTAACATCAGAATGACAGTGAAACATCTCCTCATCAACTGCCCCTGCTACCATCAAGCAAGAACGACCAACGAGATCAATCAAAGTCTGGAAATTACACTTTCCAACAACCCAGAAGAAGAAAACAAAATGATTATTTTTCTTAAAGAATCAAGTCTTTTCAAACTATTGTAACTTCCAGATTATTTCTTTGTTATTTTTATTATTTTTTCTTAATCCAAATGAGGGATGAATGACCCCATAGATGATAAAATCCCAATGATCAAATAAATATTAAAAAAAAAAGATACATAAACATCCTGGCAAGTGACGTAGGCTTTGTTAACCTTTTTACTTTTTGAATAACGAGTTCTGGAATAGTGTGCGTGTTTGTTCGTCACCTTTCTTTGTACCTCATTGGCATCATATTACATGCACGCCTACGAAAAGAGGGGTAATCAGATTTTTAATATAAATGATTAAAAAGATTATGGTGAACTTAAGTTGACCACTTTCTGACCCGTACACCCTTCATAGCAGAAATCTGTGTTCAAGAAACTTTATGCAAATGAAAAAATGCATAAACTGTTCTCGTGCAGTTTTTCAAAATTTACTCAATAACATCTGGAAAAATTATTATTTTTAAAACAGGTTTCTCTAAAAGTCATCATGTCACGCTTTCATCTCGCAGCAGCAGAATGAAGAATATCCATAAAAGATAACCCATAATAAAGTATCCCAGCATAAAATTAATGGAGAGTTGCATACATAATCGTTTTGTTGCCCTCTTAAAGGTGTTTGTCATAATGTTCTGCTAAAATTTAATTGGGCTCTGGGCAGCTTATGAGGATTAAATTATTTTAATACTTGAGTAAGTCATTTTTTCGACACAATGCGTCGGACAACTGGCGCTGTATTCTGAAGTAAGTCAGTAAGTAAAAAAACGTCATATTAGCAGTACAGTATTAAGGCGCTTTTTAAGTGACTGGGAACTGCCTTTGTAGTTTAGTGCCTGCTTAAAAACATACATAATACTCATATGGCATGATTACATACATAAATGAGCATCTAGAAACAGAATACCGAGGATTCAATTGTAGCTTTTGACGCTTTATTTTTGAATCAATTTATGTTTTTCTTGGTGTATTTCATCATGATCTTTAGCCCACTAAAGATGTGAAATACTTTATACTTCAGTATCTGATCAAGTGAAATTAACCCCTCAATCCCCTATAAGTTGGGATCCATTTCGTAAGGTGAGCAACATGTTCCATCAACAGCCGTCGTCGGTTGTTCGCTTGAATTGTGTGCGAAAAGATTCAGTTCCATACCGTGAGCCAAACCCCTTTTTTTTCGTTGGCCACTGCTTGCCGGACATTCTTCCTTAGGGAACGGGATTCTGGATTGTTTTCCACCTTCTGAGTCTCGCTTTTGTCGTTCGCGAAAAAAAGAGGCAAAAGTGACCACGCAAACGTCATGCAATTTGCATTGTAATTGTTTCCAAACGGACCTGTACACACATTCTCTGCTCATGCAGCGACACGTGGCCGGTCTTTATCATCCTGAGGACGGAATTGTTTACTTCTAATGGATGGACGGAAAAGCGCCCTCGGTCAAAGGAAATGGTCTCTAGGGAAAAGGCCAAAAAAAAACCTGGTGAAATTGTCACCAACTTATGCAACAACCGGTTGTTGGGATTTCTATTCAATTTATGTGATTTTTTGCGATACATGTTCCTAGATACACACGGCTATACTTCTCATTTTGACGGAAAGGAATTTTACTCTCTCACTCTTTCCCTTTTTCCGAGTGCTGAAAAATTTACTAGATATTGTTGACTGTGTGGAAAGCTAGACAAGTGGGACGCATATTTCATTTCTAATCTGGAGAGTGAAATTTTGTGAAAAGCTTCCATGCAGTTTGGCTTCTAATCCTTGAGCTGCTGATAATGGAAGGTGTGATTTATCAACCGGATGGTAAATGCTATGTGACACTTTTATTCTAATGTAGTGAAGCGAAAGAGGTAGTGATGTTGTTTTAGGAGATATTTTTGGAGCATTAAAGCTACATTGAAATCTTGAACAATAATATCACCAAATGAGAAATTATTATTAGATTTCATTATAAGATTTCATTATAAGATTTCAGACAAAAGTCAAACAAAATTTAACTATGACAATTTGTGGTATACCATTTCTGAATGTAAAAAAGGTTTTGTTTTTTAAAAAAAAGGTTTGGAAAATGTTACGTTTGCGAGTCAGATTTTGAATACAGACAAGAGAAGACTTTATATTAGAAGTACACCTACTCCTGCTTTTCTAGCCCGTGTCCTTCGTGGCTTCAAAAAGGCGTGAATGACTCCTAAACGTTTTTCAACAGTGGTTTTTAAAGTTGTATGTTTTCAAGACAACGAATTTACTAGAAAACGCTACAGGCTGCTAGTAAAAGTCGTTATAGTAGGGGAGAGTGGGGTATCGTGGACCATGGGGAAACGTGGGCCACTTGTAATATCTCAGATTTGTTTTGAGATAAAAATCTCAAACCAACTGTCTTCGTCGTCGTTTTGCGTGAGCATATATTTCTATATGTTGTTGACTTAAATACGCATCATAAGCTTCTTTTATTTATTAAGCTAAAAAGCTTAGCTTAGCTTAGCTTAGCTTGATTGACTACTCACATCCACCTATAATCGTTTATTGTTTATTGTTTAAAACATCAACGGATCACATGTTGATCCTAATGATTACTAACTAACAAATTAAAATTAATATCAACATAAGACTACACAATACTTCTTACACTTAAAATTTTTCTTCGGAATACGTTCCTTGAGACGTCGAAGTCGAAATGTTCGGAAAACCGATTAAAAGTTTTTAGAATGCCGATGAAAGCGCTGTTAGCCCCGTAATTGTTCAGGCGAATCGGAACGTAGAGCTGCAGGTTCTGGTTTCGTAATCCTCGGGGTCGTACGCTGAGAGGTATGGCCTCCAACAGTTCGGGGCAGTCGATTCTAGATGTTAGAAGGTCCGCTACAACTAGAGCACGTGTAGCATTTCGGCGTGCTTGAAGCGTATCTAAGCCTATGAGACGGCAGCGGCTTTCATAGCTTGGTAAACGAAACGGATCCTGCCAGTTTAAGTGTCGTAGAGCGTACCGCAAGAAACGCCGCTGGACAGCCTCGATTCTTTCAGCTCCGTTCTGGTAGAAAGGGCACCAAACAGCTGAAGCGTACTCGAGAATAGAACGAACTATGCAACAATAAAGACTTTTCAGACAGTATACGTCTTTGAAATCTTTGGTCATACGAAACAAGAATCCAAGGCTTCGAGAAGCTTTGTCGACAACATAGTTCGTATGAATCTTGAACTCCAGCCTTCGGTCGAGAATAACGCCCAGATCGTTGATATGGTCCACCCGGATGATGGTTTGGTCTCCGATGATGTACTCTGCATGAAGAGGATGCCGCTTACGGGTAAACGATATTACCGAGCATTTACTGCGGTTCAAGGGCAAGCAGTTGATATCGCACCAGTGAGCAAAAGCGGTGAATTGCTGTTGGAGGAAGTTGATGTCGTCTTGGCCGTTTATAGTGTGAAAAAGTTTCAGGTCATCGGCATAAGCGAGCTTTGTGCCACCGAGGAGCGAGAGTACATCATTAAAATAGATCACGAAAATGATCGGTCCCAAATGACTTCCTTGAGGCACTCCTGAAGAAGCAACGAACTGCCTAGAAAAGGATTCACCAGTACGAACGGATAACTTTCGTCCCATTAAGTAACTCCGGAACCAATCCAGTAGGGAACCACAGAAGCCTAAACGTTCGAGCTTTGCGATTGCAATTTCGTGGTTCACCTTATCGAACGCAGCAGAGAGATCTGTGTAAATGGCGTCTGTTTGACTTTTCTTGGCAAAGCTGTCCTGCACGAACGATGTAAAGCTCAGTAGGTTTGTAGTCGTGGATCTTTTAGGCATGAACCCGTGCTGATCGTTAGAGAAGTGATGCTTGCAAAATGAGAAAATGGGATCCAAAACAACTAGTTCAAACAATTTGGCGATCGCGCATAGAGCGGAGATTCCACGATAGTTGCTCACGTCTCTCTTATCTCCCTTTTTGTGGACAGGAAACATGTGAGCTTCTTTCCACAATGAAGGAAAGATTCCGCCGTCCAGCGATGATTGAAAGATATGCCTGATAGGTGTCAGCAAAGATGGCATAAAACGCTTCAGAAAGGTAGCTGGTATACCGTCCGGGCCCGTAGAAGATGAATTTTTTAGCTTAGCTGTCGCTTTTAGGATGGCTGCATCGTCGACCAGAATACCATTCAAAGATGACCCTAGGGGTGATATATTCAGTACAGCTCTGGCCAGTTGCTCCAAGGAAATACCCCCAGTTGTGAAAATACTAGAAAATTTCTCGGCAAAAAGTTCACAAATTTCTGGATCAGAATTCGCTGTGTCGCTGTCGAGGAACATGTAGGACGGAAGCCCTGGTTCTTTCCGTTGATTTTTTACGTGCTTCCAAAAAGATTTCGGACTGGTCTTGAAATTCCTTTGTAACCGATTTAGATAATTCAAGTAGCTACGCTTACTGACTTTTTTATAAGCAGAGTTTAGTTTGCGGTATTCTCCCTTAGTGTAAGGGGATTTGTGCTTGTTGTAGTTTCGGAGTGCACGTTTCTTGGCCGTCTTCAGTCGCCGCAGTTCTTTAGTGACCCAGGGAGCCCGTAGATCAGTAGCTACCCTACGTTTCGGAACATGGCGATCAATAACGTAGTTAAGAATGTTCGAAAAAGTCGCAGCAGCTGCATTTGGATCAGAAGGATCGAGCTCAACTTCCCATTCGATGGACTCAAGAACGAGAGATATAGTTTCGCAATCCACGTTCTTGAAATCTTGATAGAAGGATGCCGTTTTCTTCACTGGAGCATATCTCCTTGCAGCAGCGAAAGAGACCACTAAGGCTGGGTGATGTGGAACAGCTTTGACAAGGGGAGCGGGAGCTAAGTCAATCGTCGGAATCCAGAAACCTTCGTTAACGAAACAGAGGTCGAGCATACGCCCGTTTTCATTCTCGATATTATTTATCTGACGTAGAGTCGCTGTACTCAGGGCGTCTAAGTATATGCTAGAAGATGCCGAGAACGAAGAGTGCACAGGATCTGGAAACAGAAAGCCACTTCGAGAGGAGCACCATTTTAGACCGGGCATGTTGAAGTCGCCAATGATGAGTATGTCATCCTCAGGAGAGCAGAAGGAGCTGACTTTAGACAGGCAATGCGAAAAGGACTCTGCTAAAACCAGGTCGCCAGAACGATCAGGAGGCACGTACACTACGCATAGATAGAGTTTCCGATTACCGAGATCAATGCGGGTCCAAAGAATCTCCAGATCGTCCCAGGAAACGTCTTCGATAAGCACAGCCGGAAGTTTAGATCTAACGGCAAGTAACACTCCACCACCAGTAGATTTTTTGCTGTTGAGGGGGCTACGGTCGCAACGAAACACTGTATAATCTGGGCCAACAATCTGACTGGAGAGGGTACGGTCATTAAGCCATGTTTCGGTAAAGGCAATGATATCGTAGCAGCAGCACGAAGTAGCAAGCAGATAATCGATCAAGCAGGTATTGACGCCACCCGTGTTCTGGTAGAAAATGCTGATAGAGTAGTCCGATTCAGATGCAGTACCGGGACGAAGATCGCTGAAAAGGCAGATTTCATCACGCGGAGAAGAACAGTCGACGATATCGTACTTGCCTGATAGCGCAAGCTGGAGAACCCCTTCGCCACAGACGAACTCAGGGCCGGGACGACTGTTGACGCTGGCAGGAAACAGCGCGACTGAGTCGAAGGGCTCTGGGGTCTCCGTGGTTCCTAGTTCGTTGCGTCCCGGTGCTGGAGGCCCAGTAGAAAACGCCGTATTTCCGAAATCAGGAGTGTATAGCTGGATGCATCTGTCGGAAGGCGGAAACTGACTATGCGAAGAAGATGTTCTTGTCGTAACAGGGTACTTGCCTGTAGGTGTGATCTGGAGAACCCCATCGCCTCCAACGAACTCAGGGCCAGGACGACTGATGACGCAGGCAGGAAGCAGCGCGACTGAGACGAAGGGCTCAGGGGTCTCCCGAGGGCTCAAAACGATGCGTCCTGGTGACGAAACCCGAGAAGCAGTTGAGGCACTTGTAGACGAGATTTGTTGGTAGACTTCGTAGGATCTGCGGTTAGGTGAAAATTCATCACACAACGAGAATGTTCCGGGAAAAAATGAATACTTGCCTGGATCAGTAGGCTGGAGGACCTCATCGCCGCATTCGAACTCAGGGCTGGGACGACTGAAGACGCTGGCTGGAAACAGCGCGACTGAGTCGAGGGGATTTGAGGCCTCCCAAGTGCCAAGTTCGTTGCGTCCCAGTGAAGAAACCCCAGAAGCGATGGCTGATCCTCCCACGGCAGGAAAACGGTCAAGAGACAAACAGCAGAGAGCTAGGGTCTCGTCGTCATTGTCAGTTGGAATGAGAACTATGTGATTCCCATCAACCTTCAAACCTCTAAGAGAGTCTACCTCAAGGACACCGGTACGGTTGTGGACCGACCCGTTCCAAAAACTATCGGTGTGGTAGCTTCGACAGTTGGCTGGAAGAGTTGTACCGATGGGGCAGGAGTCTGAGGCCGACGGTAGAAGTTTTTTGACAGATCCACAAATTCACGAAACTGCATCCCCGAGGGCCAGGTCGTTGTGTTCAGCGCGGCATCTTTGAGCGAAGGATCCAATCCGATTTTAAAAGAAACAAATCTTCTAGTGGAGCCATCTACTCCTTTCGGGAGCAATCATTTCACTTCCACTGGTGAGGTTATATCCAAGCAACGAGAGACTATTTTGTTGACATCTTCATCGGTTATTTGCGGTTGAAGTCCAGCTAGATACAGCCAAAACTTAGGTGCCGGAGGTGGAGGAACAACAAACGGGACTGAAAGATCACTAAGATCGATAGACTTAGTCCCAGTCATTGTTGAGGAGACTAGCGATAGTCCATCATTACCACGGCGACGCTTGATATTTGGTGACGGATGTGCTTGTGGAGTCCCTTTCAGAGGTGGAAACAAAGAAGCTGCCATAGGTGGGTACTGCTTCGAAGCCATATCATCGACTTTTTTCGACAAAAGGTCGAGCTGATGTGTTAGCTTGTCCAAAACAATATCTGGGTAATCCGTTTTTGGAGCGGTGCGGTCGATCAAATCGTCTACATAGCAGCGAATACTTCGGCCGTTCAACTCCGTACGACAGGGGGCACAGATAAACATAACCTTACCCTGTGTGAACAGCTCTCTGTTGAGCCGAATGTTGAATCCGCAACATTGCTGGCTGATGTGAAAGAAAATCCCACAGAATCCGCAACCTAGCGGCTCGAGGTCATTAATCGCTAATTGACACTCTCCACAATGCTTTTTATCCTTAATGTTGGCCATTATGTCGAAATGACAGAGATTCGAAAAAATTCCAACAAACTCCACAAATATTTATTTTGTCCAGTACTGTTTCTGTGTAAGACGACAGCGAATGGATTAACCTGGTCCAATGTTCACCACTACTGGGAACCGCGCGAAGCAAAACAAAACAGAAACACAACAAAACAAAAAACAATGCGGTCGGTGCACCGAAACTTTAGCGGGTGTTGCCGGGACGGAATAACGTTTTCCGGGAGATCCTCCACTGATCACGACTTCGCGAAATAATAATCGTTGGATCGGATTGCACCAGGATAAATTTCGGGACGAAAGTACAACGAAAATCGCGGAAGCAAACAAGCACACAGTAAGTAACCAACTCGTTTAGAACGTATGCTCAAATACATTGAACCTGAAATGCTTTATCATCTTGACTTTATTAATAATTTATGTTTTTTCTGCATATTTTCAAAACCTTGTTCGATTTAAAATAAATTTTATGAATGAAATAATCATTATAACTTTCGCATTTCAAATCCCACGATTGCAGGCGTGGCTCAGTAGAAAGAATTCCACATCGCCAATGGTTGCTACTCCGTGATTGACCGAGGCCATCAATTTTGCCCAGAGGTCAGACGAAAGGTGCCTGGGATTGACACACATTCACAATGCACAAAACTGATGCTCTCTCTTTCATCATCAATAACGGCGCCGGCCACGTCCTAGTAGTCAATAGATAGATGGGAAAAGAGAAAGGGATTGAAAGATTCAAAATTCATGCTTTAGGACCGAGGTCACCTCTGCATCCTAGCAAAATAATTTTTGTTGGGGAAGTGGGTTAAAGGATATGATCATGGAGACACTTTTGACTGTGTTGTGATCTTATAATTAAATGTTTTCCTCAAATTGCTTTTATCGGAGATTATAACATAATCTTCTAACTCATTCCTGCATTCTTGTTGCTTAGTGAAATCCCTAAGTTGCAAATGGTCTAAAATTTATTGTAGGCCTTTGTGTATTGATTTTTCGCAATTGATATCTTATTCTCTTTATCTACTATCCCTTTCTTCTCAGCGAAAAGACCAAGAACTGATGTCAAAACTATATGAAATTCGTTCATTGAGATAAATTTAAAATGTTGATGCTTTTATTAATATGAAGATGCAACTTCAACTTAATCGATTCAATCAGCTCAACTAATTTTGTTCATAGATACTTCATATGTCACTTTTGATTTTTTAATTTACTTTAAAAAATGAATATTTCCGTAAATATTATTTTTGTAAATTCAATGTTAAAAGATTGCCTATTTTAGAAATTGATTTTTTTTGTACATTTATACTTTTGTATTTATTAACTTATATTAAAGAATAAATAATTTATTCTGAAATTATTGATGAAAGCTCTATAGTGATCTTAAAATTTTCAATTCTTAAAATCAACTCTCGATTAGCCAACTGTGTTGATTCCCATATGATTTTCTTATTCAATCGGTGAATTTGCAAATCGACTCCAGATCCAGATCCAGATCAGATGTTTAGATGACAACAGAGTTAAAATGAATCTTATATTAGCTAACATTGTCCCAAGATAATCTAAACATTTAGTGAATTTAGGTGAATAGTAAATAAGTATCCATAAACAAAGTATTTTATTTGGGAAAGATTTTTTAAATAGCTACTTTTTAATTTCTTCTAGTTAATGCTGATATTGTATTCCAACTTTCCATATTTATAAATGGTTTTGTTAATTACCTGTACCTAAATCGTTTACATCACGAATGAAATATCTTCTTTTTTTTTTTTGAACAGAACAGATTAACAGAGAAAATAAATTAAAATATTGCATCTTCTCATAATCCTAGACATTCAAAACAGAAGAACAAAAATCTATCAAATTGAAATACCCCGTGCTTCAAGACCAAACAAATAATTCTAAAATGTTTTTAAACTTTAAACACTTCATACGTTGAAAACATTCTAGAGCTTACATGTTAAATCCATCAGTTTTATTTTAGCCTTGTACTGTCGAACATGTTCTTAGGTTTGCCATGTACTTTGTGTCTAAGTCTATATTCTATATTTTCCTTTAGTATTTCGCCATTTTTGTATATTCTAATCCGCTGAATATGAAAAATGATATCAAATGTAATCCCTGTGTAAATATCCTCAATTCCGAAAATATATGTTTTCTGTTTTAAATTTCTAATTAACATTGTTTTCAAGATTTGATTCCAAATTACAACGACACAGAAAACATCATTTCTATATAAAAAAAATCAGTAACGAAAATTTAATTGATCATATAAAATCTTAACTTACGACATATGAGCCTTCTCAATTTATAAAAATTAATCTATTTCTTGCGACCCTTTATTGATAAGTCATACCGATCGAGCAGACTGTCACGCTTACACATACAATGCATGACTCTTTCAGTTTATGATCATATAATTTTATTGGATCTTCGCCTACATTGAAAACCCCATTAAAAAAACTTTATTTTTGTTTCGATTTTAGTACTAACGAACACTGTTACCATCAACAGACTACCCAAACTTTCAATTTGTATTTAGAGAAAATTGATTTTGGAATCGAATTTTTAACCCGTGGTTAATATGCTCAGTATCTGCCGAATACACAAACGATCCTATAGTTTCAATTTCTGAATACATTGGTACAATATATCTGTTTAAATAATTTTCACCTGCAATTCTGCATATTATCTTCTGAACCTGTTTATTGATACTCTCTATACAATCACTTTCACATCATCAAAATTGATCGGGTTAAAACGTAACTGATAGCAATGAAAAATAGATTCTTATCTAGCTTTCTGATTCAAATTTAAAACTTAGCCAAACACCAAGCGAAGGACGTGCCATTCGGCCGACAATAAAGTATCTTAAATCACAAATAAAGTATCGAAAAAAATAATTTAACTAGCAACTACATCCACTTCTGCCTTTCTTTAATATAATCGAATTTTACGAACCACGATTGTGAAAGTTTTGCATAAAAAGTTAACACTGACCCGAGTTGCTCAGCGAACAACAAAGTTATAAACAAAAATGTTTCACATGATACTTATCTTCGTTTTAATTTCGGATAACCTTCCGAGATCCGTAATTCTCAAAATCAGCGAAGCAGTTTTTTTCTTTTATTTATTAAGCTAAAAAGTTAGAAAAATTTACTTACATAATTTAAAAAAACACCCGCTAATTGCATCGATGAACAACCTAAAGTTCATAACAAAAATATGCTCATACGCTTATGATCTCAGTTTTGCAATGATCTTTCACGTGGAAAAGGAATTTTTGATGAAACATCAACAAGTCACACAAACGCAACCAATTTGCAAATCATAGCTTGTGGGGAATCGTGGGCCACACATCTTGAATCACCTATATTTTTATGTTTTAGGATGTTTTCGGCGGTTTCAGTCAATAAAGTGATTAAAAAACGATTTTTATCACAACATCCGACGTTTCGGCTTATATTTAGCCTTTATCAAGGAATCTTGCAAGTGTGTATAAAAAGTGTGAGAAAAAAAAATATATTTAGTTTGTGTTCTATGATGATTAAAAAGTATAAAATAGTGTCGGTCTAATAAAAATAGTGTTTGTGTACTTACAATGATGTTTCGTTTTTTTCGTCCAGTTGTTTCGCTAATCTATGAAATTGTCAATTAGTAAAACTGTGTATGAGCTGTTAAATGTGTACGAACCTTTATCTATGGTGTGTAAAATAGTTGTCCAAGTTTGAATGTTTCTTTTCTGTTTCTAACTATTCGTCGAATCACTATCACTGTTTGTTGAATTTTGTATAAGAGATTTGTTGTTGTTTTGTGTTTTCTTTTTTGTTGTTGTTTTGAGTGTGTTAAAAATCCCGGCATAGATGATGCTAAGCCCTTCAGTATCACTTCGCTTATTGACAGTGTTGCCATTGTTGACGATGTGACACATTTCTAACGTTCCAAGTGCAGCGGCGTATTTGTGACGATCAATCACTTTCACTAACTGCATGTCGAAAGAATGGTCCTGTTTTATGCAGTGATGAACGAGTGCTGTTGTTTTCTTCAATTTTTCATATCGCTCGTCGTTTTTGTCGATTCCTTCTTTACGTAATTTCTCCAGTGCATTTGTGTTAGATTTGTGTCCGCTCATTCTTTCCTTAATGGTGTTTGTTGTCATTCCGATGTATTGTGATTCACAATCTTTGCACGGAATGCTGTAAATAACCTTTGACGTGTCTTCAGTTGATACAGGATCTTTTGTTTTTGTGAATATTTGTTTAACCGTTGAAGTGTTTCTTGTTGCCAATTTAATATTCGGATAATCTTTTTTCAGAAACTTTCCAATCTTTTCTGTTAAATGAGGGATGTAAAAAATGGAGCGATATATGAACTCTTGCTCATTATTCACCAGAGATTCGCTTTTGCGTTTTCGCGAGCTGATGAGTCGATTTATTAGAGATTTTGGAAAATTGTTCGTTTTAAGATTATCTGACATTAATGTTATTTTGTCCTTTTCATTCATGTTTGTAGAAAGACGATCGACTCTGCTGATAAAGTTCTTTGCCACGTTGATCTTTTGATGAAGAGGATGTAGAGAATAGAAATCTAGAAACTTTCCACTAGAAATTGGTTTTTGATACCAATCGGTGGAAATTGATTGGTCATCGTGGCGAATGAGTAACATGTCAAGATATGGAATTCTGTTGTTTGTTTCTATCTCACAGGTAAACTGGATGTTTTTATCATAGCTGTTGAAAGTGTCCAAAACATGTTGAACTGCATCAGGTGGAACTGCTGTGATGAGATCATCTACATATTTTTTCATGAACGGAAGATTAATATTGAGTTTCGGGATAACATTTTTCAGGAGTCCTTCCATGACGAGATCGGCTAAGACAGGAGATAATGGGTTTCCCATCGCTGTTCCAAAAGTTTGTTTGTAAACTTGTCTGTCGAACATGAAGTAACTCGAGTCGATACAAAAAAGCACAATTTCCAAAAATAGATCCAAATTAATGTTATGAGCATTTTCTCTCATGTCATCCCAATTGTGTATTATATCATGGCAAACGATATGTCGGGGTATGCATGTGAATAACGATATTACGTCTAGAGATATTAAAACGTAGTTCTCTGGTAGTCTCGTATTGTTTATGAAATCACAGAATTCAAAAGAGTTTTTAATATTGTAGGTGCTCTTAATTGAGTTTTGAATAATTCTGCCTATAAATTTGGACAAATTATACGACGGTGCTGTCATATTTGGAACCAGTCCAGCCTCTACGTCCAGTGGTTCCAAATATGACAGCACCGTCGTATAATTTGTCCAAATTTATAGGCAGAATTATTCAAAACTCAATTAAGAGCACCTACAATATTAAAAACTCTTTTGAATTCTGTGATCTCATAAACAATACGAGACTACCAGAGAACTACGTTTTAATATCTCTAGACGTAATATCGTTATTCACATGCATACCCCGACATATCGTTTGCCATGATATAATACACAATTGGGATGACATGAGAGAAAATGCTCATAACATTAATTTGGATCTATTTTTGGAAATTGTGCTTTTTTGTATCGACTCGAGTTACTTCATGTTCGACAGACAAGTTTACAAACAAACTTTTGGAACAGCGATGGGAAACCCATTATCTCCTGTCTTAGCCGATCTCGTCATGGAAGGACTCCTGAAAAATGTTATCCCGAAACTCAATATTAATCTTCCGTTCATGAAAAAATATGTAGATGATCTCATCACAGCAGTTCCACCTGATGCAGTTCAACATGTTTTGGACACTTTCAACAGCTATGATAAAAACATCCAGTTTACCTGTGAGATAGAAACAAACAACAGAATTCCATATCTTGACATGTTACTCATTCGCCACGATGACCAATCAATTTCCACCGATTGGTATCAAAAACCAATTTCTAGTGGAAAGTTTCTAGATTTCTATTCTCTACATCCTCTTCATCAAAAGATCAACGTGGCAAAGAACTTTATCAGCAGAGTCGATCGTCTTTCTACAAACATGAATGAAAAGGACAAAATAACATTAATGTCAGATAATCTTAAAACGAACAATTTTCCAAAATCTCTAATAAATCGACTCATCAGCTCGCGAAAACGCAAAAGCGAATCTCTGGTGAATAATGAGCAAGAGTTCATATATCGCTCCATTTTTTACATCCCTCATTTAACAGAAAAGATTGGAAAGTTTCTGAAAAAAGATTATCCGAATATTAAATTGGCAACAAGAAACACTTCAACGGTTAAACAAATATTCACAAAAACAAAAGATCCTGTATCAACTGAAGACACGTCAAAGGTTATTTACAGCATTCCGTGCAAAGATTGTGAATCACAATACATCGGAATGACAACAAACACCATTAAGGAAAGAATGAGCGGACACAAATCTAACACAAATGCACTGGAGAAATTACGTAAAGAAGGAATCGACAAAAACGACGAGCGATATGAAAAATTGAAGAAAACAACAGCACTCGTTCATCACTGCATAAAACAGGACCATTCTTTCGACATGCAGTTAGTGAAAGTGATTGATCGTCACAAATACGCCGCTGCACTTGGAACGTTAGAAATGTGTCACATCGTCAACAATGGCAACACTGTCAATAAGCGAAGTGATACTGAAGGGCTTAGCATCATCTATGCCGGGATTTTTAACACACTCAAAACAACAACAAAAAAGAAAACACAAAACAACAACAAATCTCTTATACAAAATTCAACAAACAGTGATAGTGATTCGACGAATAGTTAGAAACAGAAAAGAAACATTCAAACTTGGACAACTATTTTACACACCATAGATAAAGGTTCGTACACATTTAACAGCTCATACACAGTTTTACTAATTGACAATTTCATAGATTAGCGAAACAACTGGACGAAAAAAACGAAACATCATTGTAAGTACACAAACACTATTTTTATTAGACCGACACTATTTTATACTTTTTAATCATCATAGAACACAAACTAAATATATTTTTTTTTCTCACACTTTTTATACACACTTGCAAGATTCCTTGATAAAGGCTAAATATAAGCCGAAACGTCGGATGTTGTGATAAAAATCGTTTTTTAATCACTTTATTGACTGAAACCGCCGAAAACATCCTAAAACATTGATCATACAGTCGAAAGGAAAATTTAAAAATATATTTTTATGTTTTAATACACATTCAGAACTTAAAATATGTTTTTCCTATCTGTAAAGTTTTCTTATGGCAAATGAAGGGTTATGAAAAATATTTTGTCCATTCTATATAAGAAATTTTGCCAAAATGTTCGCGAGCCAGGTTTTGGGATCTACTCGGTCATACAGAGCTATATTTTTTATTTCATCATCTGGAATTGCTTCAAAATAACGAAATGAATTATGAAATCACAGTTTTGGGTCAACTCATTAGCTTTGCATGTTATATGGTCATTTTGGATTTAGTGGCCCACAATTCCCCACCATTTTTCAAAATCCAAAAAAAAAAATGCTTTTTTTAAAACAGTCAGAATTTGGGGAAAATAACTTATTAATAATTTAAAAAAATGCCTTATCATACTTTGAAAATGTAGAAAACCATGCCATTTTTTTATTTTCATTTTATCTATTATAATAAAGAAGTTATGGAACAACAAAAAAGTGGCCCACGATTCCCCACTCTCCCACACTTAATAACTGTTTAAACAGATGAATCATTCGAACGTCGCTTTCTTCGTCAACAGCAACAGCAGTGTCTCTGGAACTACTTTCAGGTCATTCCTAGCAATTGTCCGGTCGATCTTCTTAAAAATGTCAAATCAACGCATATAGACCATAAATCTACCAAAGATCCTCGGAACGAGTTGCCCGCAATGGATACATTAGGGGCCGTTCAGATACCACGTAGACAGAAAATGAGATTTTTGACACCCCCCTCCCCCTCCGTGGACAAGCGTGGACATTTGGAAAACCCCTACCCCCCCCCCCCTCACCGGATGTCCACGTGGAAAGATTTGAAATTGTTTTTTTTTTCAAAAACTCATTTGACAGTTAGAAAACACATCTTTTTGCCTATTTGTTATTGGAATGGCTGATTAAAAAAAGAAATAGGTTTACCTGATATAAAATAATTTTAAATTTTTTAAATTTCTTAAAAATCACATTTATTACTTGCTTTCAAGTGGCTTTTGATTGTTTAAACTTTAACTGGAAGGCTTTTTAATTCTATGATTCAAACAGTGAGTATGTCCACGTGGACATGACCCAAACCCCTAACCCCCTCTCCGTGAACAAGCGTGGACATTTCCATACACCCCCCTCCTTCTAAGTTGTCCACGTGGTATGTGAACGGCCCCTTATAAGATGGTCTGGATAAGGTCTCATTTTCTATTGTACTATGATGTAATAAACTTATCATTTAATGATAACAAAATGACGATGAAGTTTCTCACATCGTGACATACTTTTTTAAAGTTTTTGATTCTCATAGAAAATTTTAAAAAATAAGCAAAAGATGCATAAATTTTTACATTTTTCGATGCCGTTAAAAATTTACCCAGTATGACTATAACAAACAAACACTGTTGGTATAAACATATTTTTCGGACAGTCACCAAGTTTTTTTAAATAATTTCTTTATAATTTCGTTACCAGTCTGGCCAAAAATGCATCAAAATGTAAATCAAAGATTCACCTTTTCAATCTTGTTTCAATATGCTGGAATATGATTGTTTTGCATCACGCGTTTGTTAATTTTTAAAATTCCATCCATCCAAACATAAATTTTTGAGATTTCAGCCAGAAGATTTTTTTGATTTTTTTACCCCTAAATGTATGCAGCACCTTTTTGCTTTTTCTTTAAAAACATTGTTGACAGAAAACAATGAAAATTTAAATTTGAACAAAGCCAAAAATTACTGCAATTGGTGCTTTATGCGTTATGATATCATAAATAGCTTAGCTTAGCTTGATTGACTACCTTGATTGAAAATTATGCAATTGGATTTACACTGCAAAATTATTATCAGTTTGTTTTCTGAAAGTTCCGTTCCCGTTGCTAGATTGGTTAGTTTAGTCAGTTTTCCAAACTTTGAAATTTTCTTCAATTTTTTGATGACAGAAAAATATGCGCCCTCCTCACTCGACCAAAGCATACCAAGTCCTTGATGCGTTATGATAATACAAATATATCAAAAACAGTAAAATATTCATACGTTTTCATTTGATTTTTCATTAAAAACAAAATTTGCTGCAACTTACCCTTTTTTCTTAGGAGAGTGAAATTAGCATGTTTTTGAAAATTTAAAAATAACTGGTGAAACCAATAATTTTTCTGACTACGTTAATTTGATGTCCCATCGAATGGCGGTATTTAAGAATAAAAAGAGAACAAATTCTAAAAGATACGTAAAAGGCCAAGGAAAGGCGTGATACCATCACAAAAGTGACTTCTGATTTGGATTAGTTTCTGTTTTGTTTCAGCACTGGTGAAAATTCCGTGTTTTTAGGAGATTATGAAATTTAAAATCTTGCTTAATTTTTTTAACCTAGCGTTGCTGACGCTCTAAAGCGTTTCAATGACACAATTCCTATTAACTTTTGTTCAATGCGTTGGTTTACTGATAGACCCTATTTATAAGTTTCTTTCTTTGTTCAAACGCTCTTCGAGCACTACATTCAACGTGTTTGAAGCAATTTCGGTTGCTTATAAGCTAAATAACTACAGTAGGACCCCGCTTATCCAGGCCGTTTAAAACAATATTTATGATCCGGTTTTGCATATCTTTCGGGCGCATAGCTCGGTAAATGTGCAGATCTTGTATGAATTCGTTGACTCAGACATCGGAAAAGCTTGAATGTGCGGGGTTTTTATGTTTTTTCATTTGGCAATTGTTAAATTTTCTTATTATTTAATATTAACCTTTCTTTTGTCAACATTGAGGCTAAATGTTCTTCATCAATTTATACCATACCGAAATGCGCGAGCAAAAAGCTGAATTCGAGGTTTTCAATCTACTCAGAGTTGTCGTACATTCGAGACTTTCAGAGCCAAAGTGGTATAAGTGACACAATGATCGATTTTGAATTAATGATTCTAAACACTTCTTCACAATTTAAACTATATTTGATGATTTTTTAGGATTTTTTTTACATTTTTTTACATTTGATAGAATAATACAAATTCTCGAAAATAATATAGAAATGATCAAATGTTAATTGTTGGAAACTATAATGCCAAAATGAAAATCATAAAATACGAATTCTTCTGATGAATTAAAAGGTTAAACATTCAATTGCTTGAATCATTTGGTTCTTTTAAAGACAGAACAGATCAAAGTTGAATGTCGTTTCAATTTGACAGTTGAGAAAAGTTTAAACAAAGTTTGCACCGATTCAATTTTCCTGATTTTCTCACAATCCACTGGCATTGGAAGTTTAAACCTCCCCACTCCATTCACAGCATCAAACTTTTCTAAGGAGTATAAATATCCAACGCCCGCATCCACCACTCACTGCGAGAAACAAACCGAACGAATGTGTCTCCAGAAGTCCGGACCGGAGCGCTTATCGCAATCTAATGATCGTTATAATAAAACAATCCCAGCCGAACCATTATATCCAATTTCGGGCATGTTTGGCAAACAAAACATTATGTATTCAACCATGATATGAATATTACATTAAGTTATTATAAGACAATATTCTTCGGCAGCAGCGCAGCAGTTGTTCAAGATTACCCCGAGCTGATAATGACGGTGGTTGTTAGTCTCGAGCGAGACTGAAAACAGCACACGGGGCAAGTGGAAAACTCTTCGGTAGGTACCTCACCGAAATTCGAAGAATGGAGACGTGTTTTCTTGCCATTCTTCGGGCATGAGAACACGGACGACAAAGACCAACATCCGAAATCTTTGTGAATAAAGTTGCTTTCGGACCAGCTAAATGAAAGCAAACGCATTGGTAAATGGGGAGGAGTGATGAGTTTCCCATAAATGATGCTTTTATTGTAGAAGTTGTAAATAGGTTTAAATCAAAAATGGATCGTTCAAGCTCACGTCACCTGAAAAACTTTTTTTTTCTCAATTGGCAGTTCACTTTAATACTTCGATTGTTCAACAAGTAGCAAGCAATCATAAGTTTTTTGAACAAAGGGTGTCCACGATGAAATTGCCACACTATGTTATTGCTCTAACTTTTTAACCGTTGGGTAGAATTTAATGAAAATTTGGGTGGATTTGTGATTTGTGATCAAAACTCGCGGAAAAGGAGTCGAAAGAACAGCTCGTGCGTGATAAAATCTTGCGCATTCATCACGAGAACAAGGATCTCTCGCATCGTTCCATCGCTAAAACGTTGGGAATCGCGAATTCCACGGTGTCGCGAGTGATTAAGTGGTTCGAGGATCGATTGACCACTGATCGGAAGTACAGAAGTGAAGGAAAAAGTAATCCGTACTGTAGGGATCAGGATAGATTACGAAATAAATATGAATATAATTAAATATAAGTACCGATTCAATGTAGGGTTCAGGATAGATTACGAAATAAATATGAATAGAATTAAATATGAGTACCGATTCAATGCATAATATTTGAGCCTAAAATAAGGAAAAGATGATTAAAGTGTATGAGCATGAGCGTTACGTGCCGTTGCCGTTAACCTATGTTAACGGCGTCAATGGTACCCATGCTCGCTGGGAATGTGATGTAGACATCCAGGCGTAATCCTAGAACGGTCAACGAGCTGTTTGGTGCCCTCATCGATTCGGCGTCCCAATGGTGTACGGAGTCCACGTAGTCCGCCCCAAGCACTCACTGACAATGCGATGGAAGTGCGTCGGATTCGATCAGCAGTGGGTACCTTGGTCATTCATCAACCATAATCTGGGAAAGATACGGAGACGTGCAGGCAACCTACTTCTTTTGACGGGCTTTACGATGGGATGCGAACACATACACTCACTGCTGGTGCCGATCGATTCCGAAGTCGATATAAGGACGCTCATGCTACTTCTACGAGATGACCGCTGTGTGGATGTGATATACGCGATGACTGTGAGTTACATAGTTTTTTTTCCCTCTTGGCCAACCTATTCGTTAGCAGCAACAATCTATGCTAACCTGCTATGGTTTTTTTTTTGTTTTTAAACGCATTTTTTTTTGTTGAAAATAATACTTGTAAGAAAACTAGCCCTTATTCTGTTGGTTACACGAATCGTCGTATTTGATCCAAGTCGAATTGAACTAGAGGCCCATTGATAGTAGCAGAATGAAATTGCCAAAAAATATAGTGATTAGATTAAGTAGTTTGCTGATTTTTGTCGTTCTAAATGTAGGGTCTGCTCTTGAATCCCTTTTGAACTCAGACTTAGAAATTTTTATTCTTTTTGATGGATAACGTTTTTGATGATGCCTCTACGAACTTCTCTGTTACCAGAACTGTTTTACAAAGCGTCCTTTTGAGTGATAAACTTAACATATGCCACATGAATGTTCAAAGTTTATGCGCCCGGCGATTAAGCAAATTCCTCGAGCTAAAAAACATATTTACTCAAAGTAAGGTCGACATTATTTTTATGACTGAAACATGGTTGAGTGATGTTGTTAGTGACACAATGATAGCTATTGATGGTTTTAATATAATTCGTAATGATCGTAATAGGAATGGTGGTGGAATATGCATCTATATTAAAAAATCTCTTCGGATTGAAATAATTGAAAAATCTGATAATAGCAACGGCTTATCTCATGGTTATCCAACTGAATTTATCTTAACTAAACTACACTTGGGAGCAAACAAATTATTCTTTGGAGTCTACTATAATCCTCCGGATGTTGACTGCTCTGAAACATTGCAATATCATGTACAGCAGTACTCCTTAACTTGCAACAATAGTTTTCTTATAGGAGACTTTAATACAGACATTATGAGAAAATCGCGTAGAATAGATTGTTTTAAAGATACAATTTCAAGTTTTTCATTTCATTGCATAAACTCAGAACCAACTTTTTTTCACAATAATGGTTGTTCGCAATTGGATCTGATTCTCACTGATACACCTGATAAAATTAATCGTTTTAGCCAAATTTCAAATCCAGGTGTTTCACATCACGACATGATTTTTGCATCTCTTAACTTTGAAAAAAATGAAGAGCAAATGGGCTACTGGTATCGCGACTACAAGCATTATAACGCAAGTGAGCTTTTTGCAAATCTCTCCAATTTGCACTGGGATTCATTTTTTAGCATAAATGATTCCGATATGTTAGTGGAATTACTGAATAATTTCCTAACAGAAATACACGATCTATTCTTTCCCTTAAAATTCAAAAAGTTCCGTAATCATAGCTGGTTCAATAAGGACATACAAGTTGCAATGATTAATAGGGATCTGGCATACAGAACATGGAAGCGTTCTCGGAGTTTAGTCGATCGAAACCGTTATAAAGTTTTAAGAAACAAAGTGACCTCATTGATTTCGGATGCCAAACTTAATCAAGAAAAGCGTTCTATAAATTTGAGTGTTCCTGCCAGAAAATTCTGGAGTAACTTGAAAAGAATTGGTTTATCTAATACGCTTCAATCTTCTACAAATTTCAGTTCCACTGCAACTGAAATCAATTCTTTTTTCACTTCGAATTTTACCATTAATAACAACGCAGCTCTGCGACTACCTGAGAACTCTAGAGGGTTCCGTTTTAGGATTGTGGAAGAATATGAAGTTGTCAATTCTGTATCTCAAATCAAATCCGATGCTGTGGGCATAGATAATATTCCGATAAAACTTATAAAAATTCTCCTGCACTCTTTATTACCATTATTAACTCATCTCTTCAACACCATTATTTTAACTTCGAAGTTTCCCGTTTTGTGGAAACGGGTGAAAGTTATACCTATTCCAAAAAAATCAAACGTATCAGATATTACCAATTTTAGACCAATCAGCATTTTGAGCTCATTATCTAAAGTATTTGAAAAGCTTATTAAACAACAAATATATGATCATATTGGTGAACATAACTTTCTCAGTGAGTTCCAGTCCGGTTTCAGACCTAATCATAGCACTGAAACAGCGTTAATGAAAGTGCACAATGATATAGCCCTTGCCTTGGATAAAAGAGGAAGCGCATTACTTCTGTTAATTGACTTCTCGAAAGCTTTCGATAGGGTAGCGCACAACAAACTTGTTCAAAAACTAGTACATAATTACAATTTTTCCAAACATGCGGCTGAATTGATTTTCTCGTACCTTCAAGGGCGCACGCAATCCGTTTATTTCAATGGTGTTTTTTCGGAATTCTCAGAAATTGATTCGGGGGTTCCTCAAGGTTCTATTTTGGGCCCTATTCTGTTCTCGCTATTCATAAACGATCTTCCTTTGGTTCTGAAGTTTTGCTCAGTGCATCTTTTTGCTGATGATGTTCAGATATACGCAAGTACTGATGGTTGTTCTTCCTTACAGCAATTAGGTGCTCAAATGAACCATGATCTTTCCAAAATCCACGAGTGGGCTGTTGATAACCTTCTGCCTATTAATCCAGCAAAAACAAAAGCACTTTTCATCAACAAGTTAACTCCATCTGTCCTACCTCCTAAACTTTATTATGATGGACAAGAAATTTCGTTTGTAGACCACGCTGAAAACCTTGGTGTTATTTTTGAAAAAAGTTTCTCTTGGGACCGCCAAATAATCTCCCAATGTGGTAAAATATATGGATCTTTGAAAAAGCTCTACTTGACAACTAAACATTTGGATACCTCAACGAAACTCCGCCTATTTAAGTCGTTTATTTATCCTTTATTCATCTACGGTGATTTTCTTTATCAAAACGCTTCGGAGAGATCTATGAGAAGACTTCGCACTGCGCTGAATTCTTGCGTCAGATATGTTTTTAATATTACAAGATTCTCACACGTCTCGCATCTTCAAAAAGATTTATTAGGATGTCACTTCGAGAGATTTTATGCCTTCAGATCCGTTACTGTTATTCATAGGATTCTTTCCTCAGGCAAACCGGAGTATCTAAGATCTCTCCTTGTACCGCTACGTAGTTCTCGTACAGGATGTTTCGTTATTCCCCGACACAGTTCTGTTTACTATAGTAACTCGTTTTTCGTGAGAGGTATCGTTAACTGGAACGTTATTCCTTTCCATGTAAAATCTATAAGATCTAGGTCAGAGTTCAAGAGGGGTTTATTAGCAGGACTTGCAGATTAAGAACGACATAATCTTTAAGAAACGAGCGAATAAAAATTTAGCTAGGAAAACACATCAGTATAACACATTGTAACAAGTTATAAGATTGTATCTTACGTTACATAATGGCAATAAATAAATAAATAAATAAATAAATAAATAAATAAATATGTCGAATGAGATAAAGTGGACTCCTTTCTATGTGTTTGTGATTGATACTGAGAAAAGAGATAAAGGAGAACCCGGTCGTGTATATGCGGTAGAGAATGCGATTGAGAGGCTAAAATGGTGTTGGTAAATCATTCCCTTTCCGAGCCGCGTGGTATCAAGGAGAAAAACGTGAGTCGGCTCGGCAGTTAAGAAAAGTATTTTGGCGAGAACAGTTCGTGTCCGTGTTCGAAATCGCCAAGGCCTGTGAGAACTCCAAGGTTGAAAAAGATTATACGAGACCGGACGTGCGCGCCGCTTACGACGACTTTCCGAGACGTCTGAAGCTGGTTCGATCAGAGAAAGGTGGTGTAATTCCGAGATATCGTCTGTGAAGTATCTTGATGAGTTACTGAATAAAGCTATGAAAGTCAGATTCTGGTTTTCTTCTTATTCTTTGAAATATTGAGATTTTTCTGTGTGACCAGACTTTTGTGTCACCCTGTACTGGGCGATTATGAATCAGCACCTTCTTAATCGATCTAGTGATGGCAATAGAAGAACTAAAGAAAGAATGTGTTTACATGCGAAAAACGGTTGATTCACAGGTTGTGCAGAATCTTATGGCCGGGGATAAGGCCAAGGTGCGGGCATTAGCGGATGGACTGTAATTAAAATACGAGTAAAATTGTAACAATTATGTTTAATACGTCATGTACTCAATAAGGATTATTTGCACTTAAGAATAAAACAAACCGATACTCTAATTGCCTCAGTGTGGACTTTTCACATAGTTTCACACAGACTTCGTTCGAGGTAGGTGTCAAGAAAATAAATATGCCAAAAACGAAAGACATTTCCTTCCGTGCATGAAAAAACGGAAAAGAGAAGCGTGTCAAAAAATCGGTCGGAGTCTCGGTTCGAAGTTGGCGTCGTTTGTGTGTGCGCTGCGGGTCAGAATCGGTGCTACCGTAATAGAACCGGCGCGGCCAAGGAGTATCCGGACAGCAAAAATTCCGCGCGGAATCGGCGAAGGATGGTTTCCATGCAGGCAAAGGATTTCGGCGCCAAATTGGTTGAGTTGCCAAAATCGCAATAACCACGACACGCAGAATCTCACCAACTATTTTGGACAGATTCGTTCGTTGGATTACAAATCGCTGATATTGGGTGGACCAGCCAGCAGCGCAACCGACGAGAGCTGTATCAACCAAATTGAATCGTCCGTGTTGAGGTTCAGGACGGAAACGAAATTATACAGGTTAGTTAACCACATGCACATGCAGCTAACCTCACTTCGCTTACTGAGTGCAGTGCAGAGTGCAGCACAGCACATGGTCAGGAGGCAGAACCCTTGAACAACAACCCCAATCTAGGGTAAGTTCCGAAAAACAACAAAACGGAATCGAGAACTAAATTAGCTCCTCCTGGTTTTGTTTTGCCACTTCAGCTGCTGCGTGTCTGTGGAATTGGTTCCTCGCAATTGTGGTCAAACTGGCTTCAACGGCAACGCTTCAACTACGAGAATTTCGTTGCACTCACCGATCGCCAAGAACAGTACGACAGCAACATTGTCTGGAAATCTACAGGTTGAATCGTGTCCTCGGGAAGAAACGGTCTAAGCCATATGTAATAATTGAAACAACAAATGTTTAGTTACACGTTCATCGTATTTTTTGAAAACAAACCATACTTTGACAGATAAATCGTTTATTATTGCTGAACTTATGGAAAATTTCGCATTTCAAAATAACTTTTCTTCATCCTTATATGTAAAACGCCTTCAGGTAGGAAACGAAATTTAATTTCTTGACTGATATCGCGGCAAACATGGCGGCGGATATCTTTTTCGAGTCGAATTTTGGTGCACCTTTTTATCTCGAACAAGGACGAAATTTGTTAGAATTATGCATTGTTTCATAATTTGGGAGTCAGCAAAATAAAAAGAATGGGATTTTATTTTGATATTTAGGGTTTCTCAAAAGTTAACAACATTCAAAATATGAACGTAAAAAACACGTGGTCTTGTTGGCATTCTGCCCCAATATTGATATGATTGGTTTTAGTAAAAATTTGTGAGAAGTTAATAAAATAAAACAAAATACTTATAGTCTTCCGAAAGTGCATACGAGTGGAAAAACGATAAGCTGTAGTTTCATCAGATTGCGCAGGCTGTTTTACCATAAAACCTTACATGTCACCCTTGAAAAATAACAATATTCATGCTGATTCCATTAATCCTTCTGTTTCTAAAAACTTAACTCGTTTTAATGAACTTTTCAGGTAATCAATGCTGAAAAACCTTGTATCTTATATATAAAAATGGAGGCATTTTCTTTGTAACAACATCACGTATGAATGGTCGGTCGGAATAAAGTGAAATTTGGTGGCCGAGGGTTTTTTGGGTCAGAGATGGTTTGTATAATAGTTTCAAGAATTACACTTCTGATGAAAGGGGGGTCCCCATACAAAATTATCTCTTCACATCTTCTTCTTATATATAAAAATGGAGGCATTTTCTTTGTAACAACACCATGTATGAATGGTCGGTCGGAATGAAGTGAAATTTGGTATCCGAGGGTATTTTGGATCAGAGATGGTTTGTATAATAGTTTAAAGGATCTCACTTTTTATGGAAGGTGGTGCTTATACAAATTCAACTTTATTTGTTACGATTTCCATAAGAATCTATTCGCGAGCACGATGCAGTTAAGGACGTGTAGATGAATTTAAATATTTATTACGATTTCTTCTTTAGAAGGTTAAACGAAGTTTACCGGGTCAGCTAGTGATACAATAAAAATGAAGAAAAACATCATTAGTAGCCATAGATTAGTGTATTTTTGAGAAAGATGGGTATGGGCCATCTTACCCCGCTGGTGCGTCTCATACAGTTTTCCGCTAAGTATGGTCGATTTATTGGTCAAAAGTGTGAGAGCGGGGAATGGAGATAAGTGGTGCCACTATACTGATAAATATGGTGGCTCCAGAGAGCAAATTCGAACCATCTTTATGAACAGAAGATGTTTTAGGTACGGTTTAAAATTATAGGTCGTCAACAGTACTCAAACATTTCTTTAACGTGAACTAATGAAAATCACTTCTCATGTGTACACAGTAAATGTTTGCTTCGATTTCGAACAAAAAAATTGCTGGAAACGTCCACAATTTTGCTGAATCTAGCAAACATTCTTCATCTTGCTTGATCTGCATTGCTGAAAAATCAGCAATCGATCTGTCAAATTCGAATTTGTTTTTGTTTTTGCTAAATATTTTTTGTTGCACGCTAAAAGAGTATGTTTGCTTTGCTGTGTATGCAACGGTGGTTATTATTAATAATATTTATTAAAGACCCTTTAACAGTTGTCATTCGCGTCAAGAAAGTAGTTAGATTTTCATTTTTACAATTCTCTTAATAATCTAGTTTCTTTAAGAAATTCTATTATACAATTCTTCCTTTCCTCTTGATTGGATAGTACCTCGCTGATGTCATCGATAATCCTGAATTTTTCTCGAGTGTCATTATATCTCCGGCAGTCTAGAAGTACCTATGTGTTGGAGAGAAGTAACCACGCCACAGACTTCACAATCCAATTTGCTCCGCTGTCTGCTGAATAGTCCTGAGTTTGTTAACCTAGTGTGGCCGATTTTGAGACGACAGAGTGCTCGCATTTCTTCCCTAGAAGGTCGATTTTTCCAAGCAGTTGTGGTATTCTTAATTCTCCTTAAGAATTTTTCCCTTTCTAAATCCCATTCTATTTCCCAGATGCAACGGTGGTGACATCGACTTTTATTTCCTTCCATATTTCAGCGATGAAGCATTTAGACCAAAGGTAAATTGTTTGAACAGAGAAAGTATTTCGATAAAGAAACTTTTGATTTCAGATAGAGCATGATGTCCACAATTTAGCGAAAAGCGGCTAACCCACTGGCAGATATTTTTTTATTTTGTTTTTAAACGTTCAAATAAATGTAGCTCAAGATAAATTTACAAATCAATTTCTATTTATGAATATGACTACAATCATTGTTTGATATTGATATTAAAATAATAAATCTTAATTAGAGTCCAAAAATTCCCTGTTGTTTTTAAAAAATCATCGGGTAGTAAATCATCTCGAAACGTTCCATTCGAAACGAGCTCGTTCAAGATGCCTAAGTCGGTCGAATCGAACGAAACTCGTGTAGTGACCTATAATGTTAGAGGTTATTGTAGTGACCCATCTTACCTCTTACCGTTTTTAACTAAAATCCAAACCACCATATTCACAACATCACGCATAAACGATAACAAGAACTACGAGCCTTTCACTATTTTCATTTCACTATTTTAAATCGCAACGTCCGTTCATCACAACAATAGTTTTCAGAATGAAGTTTGCATTCAATCTATCCAAGCTCATTCTCGAATTCGCTCTATGAAATCACATAAGTGCAAGAGAGATGGAACATTCTTTGAGAGAAAGAGCTCAGTTCATCATTTGAAACTCAGTATGCCACAGTTGATTTGACCGATTTACACGTTCAATTTTCAATAGATACTCTGCATATAATTTAAGTATAATTTAAGTCAGATTTCAGAAATTAAATATATAATATAAAACATTTACATCATTTCCTACAACTCGATTGTTTCGAGTTCCATAATTCTGCCCCTAGTTTCCAGTAATGCAGATAGCTGGTTTCCTGCAATTGCGATTGTTGGATTTCCAACAATCGAGTTTTCCGATAGTTGGAAACTATTGATAGAAGTTTTGCTGGAAATTCAGCATGACAAAAGCAAGCAAAATTTATCTGTGTATTACTCACGTAGTGTCATTTATGGGAGCCATTTCTGAGACACTTATCGAAGACGACACCGAGCAGCTCCGAGCAATAACAAGAAAGGTATTTATTTAATTTTCAAATCGTTCCCTCTACCGGTTCCCAAGATGGGTAGCCAGCTGGCGTCTACTGTATACATATGTGGGAAGAAAAACAATCAGTTGTATGGAAATCTTTTCCGATGAGTTGGGCCAGCTTGCGGAAGGAAGGGCCAGGAATCAATGACGAAAGACCTACCCCTTCCTCGTCGCACGAAACTAATGGCAGAGCGTGTTCAGGCCATCCCACACGTGTTAGGATAAGTTCCGTCTCTCGTCTTTAACTAGCATGTGAAAATTCAAAAGGACCAACTCGCCGGCAGTGGACTACCCAAACCCATGCGCTGCGATGGTGGAAAAAGGGCGAAAACTCGGCAGCATACATGTTAGGAAGGTATCATCATCATATCGCATCGTCCCAGCTTTTCACCAAGTCCAACCCGCTGCTCTGTTCGAGAGCTCAAGAGACTGGCTGGAGCAAGTTTCCCGGAATCTGACAATATTTCTTCGGTCACAACATATGTCGTCTTGTAAGATTTTTCAATATGTTTGTATAATACCGCCGTAAATCTTATGTTTGCCTATGTGCTTCACTTTTAAGTCGACTGGCAGAGAATTTCAATATCGTGCGGTTGAACAGTAGATTCGATGAAAGACTATTGACGGTGCGAGGCTATTATTGATGGGTATGCTATCATCTTATTCCCTATTTTTAAAATGAAGAAGCTGGCCAAAAAACTTTCCTTTTTAGTAATTAGTAGGGTCACTCGGAGCAATGTAATGGCTCATTAGTTGATAGACATATATTTTGAATTTAATGGCATGAAACAACAATTTGTATTGTGTTTCCATCTACAGACATATAGATCGAAGCTTAATGATTCAACCACAAGATTTATTCCAGCCTTGTCTTAATCTACTTCGAGACGTACAACACTAGAATTTGTGCAGTAATGTTTCACATTAAAATAAGAGAAGACAACGATGTACAACAAACAGAAAGATTCAATTAATTGAATGTATTTATGAAAATTTCGCTTCATGGATCCGCCTGTGGGCTCTTTATGCACATCGATAGAAAAAATGTATGCATAAATTTATCGGTCTTTGTCAGTTGAAAAACAAGTCGGCCCGCGCGATACAAGGTTTTTGAATCATAAAGATCCCTGGATGAATGCAAGATTTTTTTTAAACTTCAATGTACATATAAAGAGCCCACAGGCGGATCTAGCTATTTTAAATAAGGCAATTTTGGTGAAAATCTTGACGATCCATGATCTACAACATGGTAGGTGTCGCAACTGTAACTTGATGATCCCCACCGTATCGTTTTTTTTTTGTTACTTCCGATCTTCAGGTATCTTCCAAGTGCAATGCGAAATTAAAAAGTTGCACACACGTATCTATTGGATAGCTCATGAAATATGTCTTTCTGCCGTTTTCCAGCTTGGAACTGGCAATCAAAGCACTACGTTGCGGTTCGACGCTCGTTTTTCAGAAAAACACTATTACAAAATTAGCAAATACCTATACCCTCTGATAGTTGCAAGCTGTATAAGTTATGTTTGAGTTCCATTGCTGAAACCTGTAATATTTAAAAAAAAAAATGAAATCAAGCAAATATTTGTATACATCTTTTTAAATAAGTCTATATCTTTTTTTATAAGTTACACAACTTGTAAAAATCCTTGAAAAGTATGATTGATGCTTTCATATCCGTTTTTCTTTCTTTTGAAATTCTATTCTATTTGTTATCATCCAGCGTCACCATTCAGATGGATTGAGAATAACGCAAACATCGAACGACCATCACTCATATCGGTCTGTGTTGAGGTAAACAGAAAACAAATAAATAACATTATTTTCCGTGCCAGGGCAAACATTTGCTGTAGCAGCTAGACGAAACAAAACAAGCCACCGAATGTGGCACCATGTTTAGGCCACCATACAATCTTTCACGTATCTGCCATATACATAGAGAGCGACATCTCTCGAACGTGTGCCACTGGGCTAGACCTATAGGTTTACTCTAGTAAAGGTACACACGCATCGTGCTGCTTCATTTGAAGATTTCATCTGCGAAACAGCTGCAAGGTCGTTCTTGTTAACAGGGTTTCCACATTCCTTAACAAATGGGCCAAATAACAGAACCAATTAAATTCTTAACTTTTTTGATAAGTTTCAAAATGTTCGCAAGTGTCGTTTGTAGTTTTGAGTTATTTACCAGTCAAGCATTTAGCGATTCGTAGTGACATGTCAGATAGCTTCAATTATCAAGTGTTTGAGAGCTTTTTTTTCTTCTTTCAGGTATTCCAGTTTGGAATGTAGTGTTTGGTTCGTGCTGCGATTTTTTTTCGAAACCCTGTTCAACAGACTGCTCGTATGTTGCAGATGTTTGTGTCCCGTCCTGCAAATATCGACAATAGTCAACTGTAAGCGCATGCGCTGTCGAGTAAAATCGAACAACGGCTTAGTCGAACATTTAGAAGTTCGTGTTTTTTTTATATTTGGTTTGGCCTTAAATTGTTTGAAATAATATTTTATAACTCATTACAAGCTGTTTTGCTTTAAGCGTGTTGGATCGTGCTGACGTTTGCGCCGATCAAAACAAAGCACCGAAAACAGACAGAAGGCGCATTAACTAGGGACTGAAACAGCTGGTCTCTTTTTGGTTTGGCTTCAGAGCGAGCAATGGCGCGAGTTAATTGTTCTAATCCGAAAATACATAGTTTTCAAGTAAATAAAAGTGGCGACAAAGATAAAGTATAGTGCAAGTGAACTAATTTGCCTGCGAACAAGCGTAAGTGGTTCGCTAAAAGTAACCGGAAAAGTTCGATGCTGATTGTCAGCGGCCAGTAAAAAAAGAGTGTGGAAAACATTTTTTAGAAGAGAAAGGATAAAAAACTACGGTCGTAAATCTCACTTGATTGTTGAAATTCAATGAGCATCCGTAAAGCTTGAGTTCGAAACCGAATTCTTAGGATCCACAATTAAGTTCCGCTTAGGTAAAATACAAAAAGCAATCAAACTGGTTCACCAACTACAATCGATATTGAAGAGGATAAAATGTTGATTGAGTGAATCAAAAAAAGGTTCAAAAATGTTTTCTTGTTCATCTAATAACTACACGATTCATCCAGGGTAATTCCAATAAAGGCGTTTGTCAAAATCGAAAGCCAAGTAAGTTAAATTTATCTCACCTTCAAACTGAATAATATGGCTGATTGCTAAGAATTTTTTTAGGCATGACATTGCTCAAATGTTTCCTTAAGCATTAGGATGAGCTAGCTATACGAAAACCTAAAGGTGTCAAAAACCGCGTGTGGAGGAAAACATCCAAAAATGGTTTCGAAAAGCCCGTAGCTTTCTTCAGGAGGAAGGACTTATGGAATTGCTTCGAAACGCCGAGTGCATCTTAAATGGTGGTGAATCCGAATTTCATTTGGATCCAACTTTGAATAAAGCGATCGCTATGTGTGGAGAAAAGAACGTCATCAAGGTAGACCAAGGTCTGGCAAAAAAAAGTAATGTTCACTTGCTCTGCGGATGGGAGGATGTATCCTAAAATTCCCCTCGAATGTTTTAAGAATCGTGCCGACAGATTGGGGCGTAGGCCGATTCGGGATGAATGACTGCGTCTTGTTTTCTATAACATAAAATATATACTATACCTCAACTCGTTGTATCAAATGTCCTTACTGCAATTAATTTCGTTGATGGTCACTCATCTCACACTGCTTGGGGAACCGCAAACGGATGTCGAAAATTGGACATCAATCTAGTTTGCTTATACGCTAACTGTACGCGGGTGTTTGTACCGCTCGATACGGCAGTATTGAAACCACTCAAAGTTGCGTCCACTCCTCACGAAGCGATGAATGCAGTAGAGGCTCAAATGATCTAACACAGATTATGGAATTGTGGATTGTTCCCATTTGATGAAAACAATGTTGATTATTTGAAATGCCTAAGCCACAAGTCATCATCGATACCTACAGCATAGATCATCCTAATGTTGCCAGAAATGTTATTGAAACATTCCTGATTTTAAAATCAGAAGTACGAGAAATCCATGATTTGATGGGACCAAACCGTTGGAAGAAATACATATAGGGCCGATTGGCTTGTAATCTTTCGAATCGCTGCATTGGTCTACAAAGATGGACTAGCTATTTTCCCTCAACATCACGGCTCCATACTCAATTGACGGAACCTCACTACCCACATCACGGAAAAGCACGACTACAATCAAGATTTCTTTGGCTTGGGACTGGCGAAGCTCTCCACACATCGAATGAAGAACCGTTCCTTTTAAGTGCTTTTTGTTTTATCCCACCTTGTAGAAGTGTAAAATCCATGTGGTTTCTTGTTGCACGAACTTTTACACTAAATCCGGGCAGTGAAGATTTCAGCTACCGAGTTCTTTTCTGCTGTTTTATATGTTTGTCGCTTTTGTTTACGTTATTCCTCGTTTGCGTGTGTCTGACGTTTAACACGCTTGATTCTAAACACTCAAGTTTTGTTCTAGCTAATCCAATCACTACACGCTCAAAATTACATAATATCAATTTTCTTAATTATAACGCTACACGCCTTAATCCAAATAATGTAAAATTCTGTTTGTGAAATATGCACACCCTGCATATTTTTAAGTAGCAATATGCAGCGGTTCAAATGCAGCAATAAAATCATTAATAAAGAACCACAGTCTACTCAAATTTGATAAAAATGACAAATTAATTTTCCTAATAGCTCAAATAATTATTTATCAATCTTGTAACCTAGTTCCGAATATTGGCCGCCCAGATCTTTATAAAAATCTTCATTCATATTGAAGTGCTGTAGCATTTCGAAAACTCCATCCCACCGTATTCTCGCGTATATCGGTGGAACGTTTGTTTTCGTAAGTCGAAAAATGCTTTATATGTGCTTCTTCTGCCGTTTTTGGTTGCTGCAGTGCACTCACGGATTTCCATGTCAAACGATTTCGTGATGTATGAGACAGCAAGTTGTAACGTATGAACAGCGCATCTTACTAGAGTAATGGTACTTCGAAACTCATCTTCAATAGAATCGGTCCAGGGATTGGAGCTTTCCAACTACAGTTCACAATCATTATTGTCTATCTCAAGCGTATCAAGTTGAGAATTGGCTTCCAACTCTTTCACAGTTGCAATCATATTCGACCCGTTATCGCAGGTGATAGAGAATGCTCGCTGTAGTGAAATTCCATACGCTTCAATATTTTCCATGATTTTGGTTCTAAGAAATGCTGCTGTTTGTCTGTTGTGTAACTCTACCATTCCTGGAACTTTATATAACATTATGTATTAAAGTGTTCTTAACATATTTAATCAGTACTTACCAATGGTATATATGACAACCTTTTGCTGTTCAGGGTCAAAAAATTGTGCCTTTATTAACCCTTTCCTTCCCACGAGGTTTTTCACGTTTTAAAAATAGAAATATTGATTTACAGCTAATGTTCTAGAACAAAAGATGCATAATTGAGGCCTACTTTAATGATCCATTTGATAAATTTGGTTTTTGAGGTGGATCATATATGCTCCATTGGGAAGATAACAACACATAGGGTGCAAATGAAAAACAGGAAATAATTGCAAAAAAACGTGGAATTTCATCACTTCATTGATCACAAACTAAAACGATCCTATTAGATAAAAAACTTCTTTGGTATTCGCATCCCTCGAAAGTCTATTTATTGGAATATTTGAAATTTTCATTTTTGCCTTGAACAATGGCCGCCATGACACTTTGCGCAAGGAAAAGAAAACATGCCGTTTTTCGAGAAAATCACGAACTTTTACATATATTTCGAGACATGTGGTCATTTAAGCAAATGAAACAACAATCCTGAAGCGATTTTTTTGTTGACGAATGATTTTCATGAGTATTGATAAGAAGCTTCACAAGAACAAAAGTACGTTTTGTTCCCAGTGTATCACCAGTGATCCACTTTACTTACTCAAAAATTTATAGGTTTTAGTTGAAATCTAAGTAAACCATCATTTGATTCTGCTTGCATAAGCAACCTTCTGTACGTCAGTATTTTTATTTGTAAGAAATTATAAAAACTTGTCAAGTTATTGAACAACAAATGACGACTTGATTGAAATTCGAAAAAAATTCGACTTTTTTGCAGCTTTTGATCTGTCAAGCAAAACCTAGCGAACCGATTTTCTTCAAATTTCGTGCAATGTTTCTTCACTCATATCTGCACATTCAGTGAAAAAATGGTGTTGATCCAAAGCGCCCAATTTAAATGCGAGCTGTGCAAAGTTGTGGATCACCTGTGCTACCATGGGAAGGAAAGGGATAATACCCAACACATGGCGTCTATATCGCACGGGCCGGAATTCAGAAACAACTTGAGTACCACATCTTTATTCTTGGAGATCTCAAAATAATCTGTCATAAACACAGTTTCACTGATCATGGCCATCTCATTTAATTTCTACTCCTATACTGTACCAACCTGATTCTTACAGCTCGGCCATCCTGACCTTAACATCGTCCTCGATGTTTGCTGCCAAATACAATAAAAAAAACTTTAAAGAAATATATATAAACATAACACAAAAAAAAATTAAAGTTTTCAGTTTCACAAAGAAGTTTATCTTGATTTTATTCACTCCAAATCCGCACGACAAGCTCCACCGAAACTAGACCGCATCCTTTTACCTCCGATAGAACGCTAGGGCAACTTCCAGATCAGAATACTTAACAACTTTTCATTGCTTTCAAATCAATCGCCCGCGATCTTCGGCTCCACCCCTACCTGCATCCGGAACGTTTGCATTTCTTCATACAAAGGAACATCTGCTAACTCTTGATTCTTCGGAAAATTTATCGTTCGTCGCAAGGTTTTAAGGGTGGTCCTATCCCACTTCTGAATCTGCAGGAGCCGGAATTCAGAAACAACTTGAGTACCACATCTTTATTCTTGGCGGTCTCAAGGTAATCTGTCATAAATACAATTTCACTGGTCATGGCCATCTCATTAAATTTCTATTCCCATACTGTACCAACCTGATTCCTACAATATCGAGCAGAGCTGTCTATTTTTAAGCATTAAGTAGCCGATTTTTGATTAGAGATTTTATCATTTCTTGCATTTTTGTAGCTACCACATGAAGTTGTCGAATAACGTTGGGCCGGGCAATGCAAATGTTTAACGCGTTGCTTATGGAATCTAAAAAAAGTTTAAATCCTTCCGAATCAACACAGTTAATGGGCATGTGGTGCATTGTTACCATTTTTGAAACCGTTTCAACATACACTTGCCTGTCAATTGCAATCGACTTTTTTGAAATTTTTCTCTGTTTTTTTGTGACTCCGATTCATTTCGGTATTTATTTTTTGAAATATTTTGTATTACAGGTTGAATACCTAAATCCACTCGGATCTCGTAGAGGAAAAAAAAAGTTAACCAATTTTAGTATCAAAGTTCAAAACTTTGATCCGATCATCGAGTCAGATGAAGTCGTTCAATATCATTTACCAAATGGTTCTCCTTTCACTTTGCGAGCAGTTTTATTCTCTGTAGTTGGTGATACTGCTGCCATGCATGAAATCTGTAATATTATGGGACCCCAATCGAACATTTTTTGTAGGATGTGTTTGTTGAGAAGGAAAAACTTTCATGCAGGTTTATATTGTTTTTTTTTTGTATTTATAACTGATAATTTACTCCTCACAGGTTCATACGGGAACCAAGCACCGCGTCGCACACCTGAGTATACCACTTTTTTTTTAACATTTATTTAACGAGGGTATGTAACATAAGTTTTCACCCTTCTTAAAACTGATTGTTATTTCACACTATGATTACAATTTTTTAATGAGTTTGGTTTCATTTAAAAAAGCAATTAGTAATTTTGTCCTAAAGCTTAGTTCTTTTAGAAATGGGACACTTTCTTTTGCTAATAGCCCGTTTACTAGTAATCGGACATTCAAAATTTTGGCATCAATTTGTTGCCTGTAAAAAGTACTATCCGACCTATTTTTTTCAAAATTAAAAAATTACGCGTTTTTGAGATATTTACGATGCAAGAGAAAAAGGAAAAAATAATTTTGCACAGTTTCATTCAAAATCCATCATAATCAAATTGAGAGCTGACAAAACCGTTGATAATTCGAAGAATTACTGTATGTAAGTGGTGGAAAAGTATGCAAATACTGTCAAAAATGTCCACAAAGTTCAAATCAAGCATTGGAGTGAAGCATATGATCGGCAACTTCGGCTAAGGGTCATCAGAGAATGAAGTCTCATACCAGCATTTTTGATTTTCAAAAAGCGAAAAACTAAGGGTAGATCGCTGAAATTTTCAAAAATTTTTTTCTCCGATAAGTTGAAAGTATTGCTTGGTAATGAGTCATTCAAACAACACCTCAAACACTAAATTTTTGCAAGTTCCAGAGCTCGTAAGCTGTATAGCCGGTTCCGAGGCTATGGGACAGATAATTTCTGATGAACGACAAAACTTTTGAAATACCCTATTTTAAACAAATTCCAGCGGTTGAGTTCTATACCATGTCTGCTCGTGGCAAGGTCCCGGTTATATTAAAGTATGTATTTGCTGGTTATTTTTTATGAAATATTGTGATTTGCCAAAATTCTGCTCCTGTGGAAAGAAATAACAATATTCAAAACGAAAACTATGGTTTTTGCTGTTTTTTAAAGCCTACAAAGAAGAATCTTTTATGATGTACCCTTCGCAAACTACGATCTATACTAACCGATTACACTTTAAGTTGAATCTCATTATGGTTTTACTTCGTTATTGCCAGATTTTTCCAGCAGAAATTCTACTAAAAACGCTCAAAAAGTGGCTCAAAAATAATCAAATTTGTTAACTTCGAAACAACTGTATCCACTAAATTGCCCTCAGTTGCTTTTAAAAGAGAAGTATTGGTCCGAAAAGTAGCGGAAATTGAAGCAAGAGGGTGTAGCCACCTAAAATACAGATTAGACGAAGCATTAGTTTGAAAAACTGATCAATATCATGACTGAAAAAAGTGTGCGCTAGCCGATGGGAGGTACCAAGAATAAAGTAGAATTTATTCTTAAAAAAATACGATAAATATTTTTTTCAAATTTTTTCATGAACTATCATAATATTTTCTTCATTTCCTTCATAGAAAATTTTTAGATCAATCGAAAGGTTTTTGAGATACACGCATTCGTAACTGTCCCATTTCTAAAAGAACTAAGCTTTACTCACATCACCATACATGAAATTCTCCTGGCTTATCTTATATTTTATCCTACTCTCTGAGTAAACCTCAACTTCAAACAAAATATGATTAATAGTGATTTGTACCTGACAAGTATCACATATTGGTGGATCTTCTTTTTTCATCAAGAGTATACCACTGATAATCTGCTATTACTTCAAAACCAATTGAAGTTCCCCTCTGAATGCGGTATAATTGGCGACTGCTCGCTTCATATTATTAAATACTTCAATTACACAACACACTGATCCATGAACCCTATGCATGATTTATGTGAAGGAGTGAACATGATGATAATTAAACTTATACTAAAACGTCTAGTGCATCAAAAAAGAATCAATTATACGGAAATCAACCAACGCATAGAGGGATTCGAATATGGGTTCGCCGAATAATCTTCTAAACCATCAGCGAATTTTAGTCCAAGCATTCTGAAATCAAAAGCACATTCGATTTGTCAGTCAGCTTCGCAGTGTTGGCTTTTATTACGTGTCTTCCCCTTCCTATTCATTGACTTATACGAAACTATACCCGGCTGCATAGAACTGTTGAGTGCACTTCTACGTATACACTATATAGCCTTTCCAGCTAAAATTGATGATGAGGAAATAATAGAACTGGAAAGTGTTGTAGCTAAATTCCCCGATCTATTAAAGACCTGTTATCCTACAACTAAACCTATAAATAAAATTCATCATTTAGCTCATTACCCCGAAGTGATACGTACTAACGGTCCAATTGTAAATTGTTTTGTATTTGAGGGGAGATTTAAGCAAACCAAAGCACTAACCAAAAATTGTGATAATTTCCGTATTTTAACAGTTAGTTTAATGAAAAGATTCATCATACTTCAGATAAATACCATTATCATCCATTCATACGATCTGAACCAATGTAGCGTCAAATCATCAAGAACAATTGAAATAGCTTTATTACCCTACAATTTAATTTTATGTCGTCTGTCAGAATGATTACGGATTGAAAGAAGGGATTGTAATTGCCAACAAATGTTGTGAAATTATTATTAAAAAGCTATATCTTGAAATGATAAGCTCTCTAAATAGCTATAAATATCATGTTTCTAGAGACTACTTAAGGATTCACATTGACAAAATTTACGCTAGAAAGGTTTACAATGCTTGGAAGTAAGGCCCAAATGAATATATTTCTTTAAAATACAATGAGTGATAAAACTTCATAAAAACTGATAAAATATTATTGTATGTACCCAACCTTAGAAAAGAATATTCACCCACGCCTTTGCGCATTAAATCAATCGAACATTATACTATAATACCGAGCTTCGGCTCCTCAACTTACTATTTGAATGAACTCTTATAGAATATGTACAGGAGTTAAATACAATTTAAAACGGCAACTAGGGTAGAAGCACTAGTTATTGAACAGGTACCAGATATTGAACACTAGTAAAACATTTACCAATTAAAACAGTAATATACAGCAGAAAAATGAATCAAAATTCGTTGTGCCACTGTTAAGCATTTTTTACCTCTGTTCAAATTTTTATCAAGAATCTCGGACTCTTAAAGCCACAATCCCCAAAACTTGAACATGTGTTCAAATTTTGGCTTGGTTTTTCGACTGGATGAAGAAAAGAGCCTATTTTTGATTGGGGGGAAAATTGGATAAAAGACAAATAAACGTCTAATATAATGGTATGAGTGTTTTCAACTATGTCTATTTGAATGATTTCTGGAAGAGTGGCAGCCTTTATTATCCTTATCTTCTTAAAATTTAACAAATTAAAGTGTTCAATCATTGGATCACAGAAAACGCCAATGTTTTAATTATTGAACGTTTAATCTTGCAGTACTTGTTTCGTAAAGAAATGCATGTACCAGTTATTGAACAAACATCGGTTGGTTTTTTTTGAAATGTAAACAAACTGTTTCTTGGTTGTTAGCTCAACCAAAATCGCCCCTGCAAGGCATACTATCAAGCGAAATACCCCTAAATATATGCAATGATATTCAATGTTTACGTGTTCAATAATTAGAACATTGCCTGTTCAATATTTGAATCATTGTGTTTAATCGTTGGGACAAAAGTAATTTTGAATAAAAAGGCTTAAATAATAATTTCAAAACATATTTCCGTGAAAAAAATATATCGATTCGAAGCAGAGAATAAAGTTTAAGCTACGCTATCAAAATATTATCAGAAAAACCTTTCGTTATTATTTTTTGGCCACAAATGTGTTGAATCCCAAAGATGGTGTTCAATATATAGTGTTCTTACACTATTCCTAAATAATTTGAACAATTTATAATTATATTCTCAAATATTCTACACACTTCGGTAGTATAACCAAGAATAACCCATTGATTAACACTAAACGATAAACTGAAATACTGCAAAATAATTTCTGCAAGGTAATTTTAGGTAAATAACAACTGTTTCAAATACATTATTGTTGTAAATAACCTAATAACAAGTTCTCAAAAATCTTAAATACAACTCAATAATTATGTATCTGCTGTTATTGTAGCCAAGTTATATTAACTTTTCTGGAGCGACAAAGTTGAAGAAACATAGAATTTCAAAAGCAGTAAAATAAAGGATTAGAAAGATTTTTTCTACCGAAACTCAAACAATGGAGAAAATTCGGAACTTTGTAGAAGCTGATATTTGGAGAATCCTTCAAGGTAAGCTTATTAATTTAAAATGCTTCATTGCTTCCATTCATTATTTCAGAAAATCGTGTGAATGATGATAATTTAGTGCTGTTCGACGACGAAGATTTAGTTAAGATGGGAATAGCGGACATGGGCTCTAGAAAAATTATTCTGGAAGCTATCAAAGAAACTAAAATTCAAAAATCTGAGGAGCCATCAACATAAAAAACGGCAGAAAAAGAGGTAAATAATAAAGTAAAATGATTTTTATAATGATTTCAACATATTATTCTCTGATTAGAGTATTTGCGAGTTGCTATCAAACCTTTCCAAAATGAAATTTTTTATCAAAAACTATCTAGATGTTGGAAAATTACCCGAAAAATCAAAAATACACAAAATGATCCGCTTTTTATGTGAGCCATATGAAAAAAGAATCTACGATGGAAAAGGGTAAGAAATTGTGTGGTGAAGAGAAAGAAATTTTTAATTTGATTTCTACTTATTCCAGTTATCCATCTATGACCGAACAATGGATCTTAGCCAAAGCAGTAGTAAAGGAATTTCCTATATTAAAAACTCTTAGAAAATTGGATTCGCAAACAGATGAGGTAAAAGTTACGAAAATCTGCAACCAGATTCTCTAAAATATCGTTTTTTTTCTAGTTTCCATTGTTTGCTTGGAAAGGCGGTCAAGAAACTGGGGACCACTCTGGGTGATAATACTCCAGAGTTAGGAATATAATAAAGAAGCTTCCTACTGAATTGAAAAAATATTCTCGCCGAATAATTATTGACCCGGAATCAAGGGATACTGAATCCATGATTCAAATTGCAGACGATTTGGTAGAAGTTTTTCCAAATTCGAGCAACAAATTATTCATCAATAAGGGAATGAAGAAGTGCGAATTCTTGCACGCCTCGATGCTAAAATACAACAAAACCCCGGAAGAAATATTAGAAAAAATTCCTCATTTCAAATCATACGATGGTGAAATGGCAAGTTTTTTTTCTGTAGATTTTTATTCCATATATTTTTTAAAACCTTTTTTTTTACTTACAGATAACACTCATGTATTACATAATGAAACCAACAGCATGTCGGACAGTAATTTTTCTGGAGATTTGTTTAAAAGGAACGATGCTCAACAACAAGGCTTTTAGAGAAGTAGAAGATGGTAAGGTTATTAAAATTAATATTATTTGACATAAATTCAAACAAATCGTTTTTTAAATATACAGTGAATCTACGTGGATTTTTGAGACTATATAAACGACTGCGTGGACTAGCCAAAAAAACACTGAAGGGGAATACAGCAACGTGGAAGAGCTCAGCGTGGCTGAGATGATAAAATGGAAAACGGTATATAGTGCTTTTGCGTTTGGTCAATCTATGGAATATTGTTATTTAAATATTTATTTTTCAGGACGTTGAGAAATATTTGCTTTCGATTTCAACTCAGGACCCGCAAATCATTTGCAATGCTCCTGTTTTCAAAGCAGGCGATTACTACCTGATTATCGGAAAACAGGTGGTAGTTATGACGGCGTCTTTTGTGAAAATCATAGATCTGTTCTTTAAAAGTCTCCTCGTATTCGGAGCTTTAGAAAAATCTAATTTAAAAATTATTAATGATGTTGTCAGTATATCAATTTATAAAACATTAAAAACTAGCCGTAGAAAATGCGTTATACAAGTTTGCTCAATGCTAAAGGAAGCCGAAAATGTAGAAGACGAAGATGAAAGTACTTGATTATTTTAAAACTCCAATTTTTATCACAATTTATAAACTTTTACTGATATGCAATTATGAATTTATTGTACTTTTTGGTTGTGTGATTTTGCTGCGTAAATAAAATGTGTTAACTATTCTTTATGATAATTATTAGAAACACTTCGAAAAGCAACAGAATTTCCACCGATATTTGTAAAAACATCTAAATTATCTTCTCTAAGACGAACAAACCACTTTTTCAAAAAAAATAAAAAATAAAAAATAACACGATATCCTTCTTAACAATACCGGGCGGTATTCATTTCGTCATGAAAACTGAGTAAAACCTGATCAGATTCGATTTCCGCAGCCTGAGTGATGGTTAGGCCGATGACATAGTGAGTGCGATGCGATGCGAATTTGCGAAAAATTTACGGACGCAGCCTACGCGAACTCGAGCGGCGGAACAAATTGACATCTGCTTCGCCGCGTTGAGTATGTCAGGTTTAAGCGATTCACATACATTTTCATCAAATGTGGTTCACCGCATTGGATCGCATTCACCGCATCGCATCGCATCGTATTTACTATGTCATCGGCCTTACTCACTTGTCGCGAAAAGGGCGATAGTCAGTTCTGAGGAAAGGCCATATAGTCAGAACTGAGTAGGTGCGGTTTTCGCGACAACTGAGTAGCCGTCACTCTGAACTGAGTAGCTGAAAGTTATCGAGTAGCCTAGGGTTACCACATCCCGCAACAGCAAAAAAAAAAACATTCAGATGATTTTTCGAAAAAGTTCAAGAGAAACATAATACAGTTAAACCCCGCTTATCCGAACTCCGATTTTCTGAGCTCCCGCGTTATCCCGTCAATCAGATTGATACAAGATCCATATATTTATCGAACTATGCGTAAAGACAGCAGAAGCCCGCATATCCGAGGTACCTAGTTGGTGGAAGGACCACCTCGGATAAGTGAAACTTCGGATTAAACAAAATACATTGAGAAACCCTATTCTTTTGCTCTAGTATTGCATATCATCCAGGCGCATAGCTCGGTACTTACATGGATTTATTATTTTATCGAACCGCACAAAACATGACAAAATAATTCAATTAAAAAAAAATTTCATTACGCGTACATGCATGTATATGAAAACATGATGTTAAAATAATTTGTTGAAAGCTGCATTCCTTTCGTAGTTTTTGCGTAAGATGTGAGACACCTTCATAATATGGAAGAAATACGTTGGGTTTTCTGATCAAATGTCTTTTAACAAAAAAAGAGTTCAGTTGGTGAAATTTCAAAAAAAAAGTGTACGTCCATTTCTCGATTGGAAAAGAGTAAATGTACTCTTAAAAGAAAACGTATGGTATCTCTATCTAGCCGTCCAAGTCAATCATAGCCCCTTAATGTATGCAGCGCAATTTTTCTATTAAATAATATTTGGGTAATCAGTTTGTGATTTCAAAAAATTTCTGGAAAATATGCATCGAATTGAATTGAAATTAGGTATGTATGGTAGCTCTATGCCAGCTCACCACAACATCGTCCTTAGTATTGAGTCAAACAGTGGCTTGTTATCAAAACAAATACCAGCAGCAAAACCACTCGAAGGCCAGCCAAATAGACTTCTTTTCCTGATGTGCCTAGCCGTATCAGAAGGATATTCTATCTCACACAGCAGTAAGCTACTGGACTGCGACCTTCGCCTCATTCATTTCAAACAGCAGAAATCGTGCGATTCCCGCAAAGGAACTTAACTTTTTGATTTTCATATTCTTTCCCTCCCTAATCAAATATGAAAAATTTTCCACCCATTCAGCATCCCCAAAGTTTGATCCCAGCATGGTGGCGGAAGAGCTTCTTTATCATTTTCAACCTTGGATTTCTAGACTGGCTGTAGCCTATAATGTTCACTCGACGACTCGGGAAAGAACACCTTCCTACCTATAAACATACTCGTAAAATAAAGTCAGCATGGTCCTCTCCTACTTTCTGTCCCTAACGAGGTGTTTGGACGTGATATGAAAATAGAAAATTCTCCATATTTATGATAAACTTTCGTTATTTTCGCAATCGCAAGTGGTCCATAGCAAAGTATCCAACTGCCACGTGAGTCAAGACGAGGACCTGTTCTAGAGGCTAGAGTGGGCTTATAATTCCGAAAAGGGTTGTTGATAAATTCGAAATTAGCATTTATCACACCTTTGCTCTGGTTTTTCTCGATTGAAGGCTGGCAGAAAGGGAAGGAACACGATTGAAAAGTGTAAGCTCGTAAGGCAAGTTTGGGGAAATTTCAGGTGCAGTCAGTAGCAGCCACCAGTCGAACAACGCGGAAATGATAAATATAAAGAGGGACGAGAGCAAAAAAAAACGTGTGAACCTGGGTCTGGATCGTGACAAGAATTGTCGCCCATCGGGGAGCGCGAAAAACTTCTTCCTATAAAGTGGCTCTTACGCCGAAAAGAACAGTGAAATAAGCAGTGTTTAATGATGTTGAATATTCTTTTCGGCGACGGGGTCTGGATTTTTTCTTTTGATTCTCTTCGCGGTGATTTATAGCAGTTGGATTCGTTTGGTTGAAATTAAATATATTTTTCAAAGTTTCGTCGCAAGTTTCTGGTGATTTCATTTGTTATTGCTACCAACATTGTCATTTTTTGAGGCCCGGTTGACAATGTTGCTGTGGTCACACCGGCAATTGACGAACTTTCTAGATAAATAAAGGTGTCGGTTTAATTTTTTTACAATACTCAGCATTATTGGATGGTTTTGGTTTTTTTATTTGATAGTCATCAGAGGATTGTTGTGGGCCAAGGAACACAACTTCGAAGGCTTTTGCTTAGGTGTTGTAATGTGTATATCGATTGTGCAGTGACTTCAGAAGTCACTACAGATTGCTGTTCCTGGAATGATTTCCCGGGAAGTTGAACGAACTCCTTGCGGATTAGTTTCAATCGAAATCTAAATCTGACCCAGATGAGAAATGAGTTCGCGATCGACAACTTCTCCAAGATCCACGAATTTTTCTCTTGACTTGACTTGGTTTTTCTGGGTCAACCTCCTGTTTTAAATGTTCTAGATTTTTCCAGATTTTTCCACCAAACTATAGTGTTGTACACGCAGCTAACGCACAGGTCGCCTACTCTCGCTGGTTGTCCAGCACCGAATATCCCATCGTGCTTCGCTACACTCTTTGCAAAGCAAGCATGTACAAAAACATACACACGCATCAATAATTAGACTAGGGGAAATGGAGTATAAAATGCTTCGTCACCTTTTTAGTACGATACTACATTTACTTTTCTTTTTTTATAAATTTTTGTTTGGTTTAATCTTCCAACATAATCACAGAATCACAGGTCAACCATAGCTTCTTAACCTATGACCTACGAAATTCTCAATCGCATTTTACTAAACTTAGCATCGTAACACCCAAACGCAATGGACCTAAACTTTCACTCGTTTCGGTATTTCACTCGATATATTAACTTCAAATAAGTAATGATTTTCCTTAAACGGCTGTTATTAATTCCCTTGCAATCAGATTGGAAATTACAAACCTCATTGAATTCCTACTCATTTTGTATTATTTATAAATCTTCTATACATCAGTATTTCTTTTTTTGTTTTAAGGATTTTTCAGAAATACTATGTCTTCCTCTTATTCGCTACTTTATTTAATGTACTGCCTTTTTCCCAGTACTTTGCTATTCCATTCTTATTCAAACTTTTAGATCATGTTAGGTGACTATTCGTCTACAAAAAAAAAAATGGCTGTTTAGACAACTTTACAATGTGGACCTATTTTGTCTCCACATGTACATTTTCCGTGGTCATAATTGTGTCAAAGTAAACAACATAGACGCATATATTTATTTCCATATTTGCCGGGGAAATAAAGACAATTCTACACCATTTATTATCGCTCCTTGTAGGAGCTCGAATACACTCTCGCTCGGCATATTCTGACAACCAGTGCCACCTTGAAGACAACCTGTGGTTACCAAACTTGGACCTAGGAGTGCTGTAGCACCCAGCATTATTGCTTCAAAAATCATAACTCAAGCAACTAAGCAGCTTAAATGCCTTCATATTATCAAATCATACTTCATACCCGTACTTACTGAACCCTTCTGTTCATCGTCGATGTTCAACTTATGAGGCTTGTGAACATGTCTTAAACTTCCCACCGAATATTTTTTTTTTAAATTTAAACATCAGTCGCAACTCAACCCTTATCACCTGTTTTCGAAATAATCGCTTTTTTTTGGCTGATTTAATTGTTACCCTGCAAACTTTCATTTTCAATTTATATCTGTTCAGCTTTCGAAGCAAGTTGACGAAAAACTTCTTTCCGTTCTAAACCATAACAGCACTCACAACTACATCAGCACAATTTTATTCGTTTTATGACTCTACATACGGTTTGCACAATCTTAACTTTGAGCGATTCTCTGTCGTCCAGTTCCATGGTTAACCTCCTTTAAGGAATCTCATTCCGACATCATCCTGAGAGGACACAGTGAAATAAGAAGTCTGCGATTGAAACCCAGTGGCTCATCTCTTTACAGACTGAATCACTTGCAAGTTTCGTATCAATAGAAAAACAAACACTGCCGCATTTAAGTATCATTACAACTAGAGAAATCCATTTGCAGACCTGATCAATTTCCAAACCAAATGTACATTTTAACTACTTTTTTTGGTATTATTATACCCTAACATCCTTCATCAATTTCTCATAGGGGGAAGTGTTCCTATATGCGCATATTGGGTAATATGCGCATACAGCCGATTGACGATATGGCTGGAGATTCATCATATCTAATTAGTGCAGTTTGAGGGTAATACGCTTTTAACACATGGCATAATAAAATTAAATTATTATATAAAGTCGAAAAAATTTAAAAATTCAAATAAGATTTTTGTCAGTTTTGTTATAATATATTGAACTTTAATTATTGTGCATACAGATTCTGTGAACAAAAATTTTACTGGTTTTTCTTTCTTATTCATCTGGAAATCGGAAATTCAACAAATCGAAGCCTTTGGCAAAGTTGTAAATGATAAGATATTGGAATAAGAGACAGGTTCTGAATGCCCATATCAAGGTAGGTTAAATGCCTATATCAAGAAAAATAGATTAGTCTTATAAATTTTTTACTTTCTATCATTTAAACATGAAATCTACGCTCAATTCACGATCTTACAGCGAAAAAAGAAGAACTTCCTACTGATCCGATAAAAATACAATATGAACAAAATATTACCCTGAAATATGGCCATATGGTATACTTAACTATGTTTCATGCAAAAGAACTAGTGAAGTAAAAAATTTCACCAAAATTTTGGCCTTGACGTATGCTTAACATCCGTTTCTATCATTTTCAATTAAATAATATCAAAATATTGCAAGTGGTAATGAAATATAGCTTAAAACATAAATATGCGCATTTAGCCCGCCAGTTTCGGAAATCGGCTATTTTGACTTCTTTTATTATAAAATTATATTCACAAAAACTGTAATAGATTTTAACAGAAAAATTTCACTAACGTATATAAAACAGATGTCCGCTCATGTGCATATAGTTTTCAGACTCCTATCTTTTCTAGTATAGGAGAAAATGAGTGCTTTCCTTAATATGCGCATATAGCCTTCCTCTCCCCTACCACTTATACTTCAGAGCTCGTAAGAACCCCTTCATCCGACCAATCTGGCCATTTGTTTCGTTCTCATGAACATTCGCTTAAACTAAAGCGATCAAAACTCGATTACAGAACATAGAAAGATAAAAAAAATAACCGTTCAGTAAACATTATACAAAAGTCTTCAAAACTCTGCTAATTCTGCTTTAATTGCTTCAACTCAACTTAAGACGGACGTAATAATTCCGCTCAACAACAACCACATGCGGTCAAAAAAGTTGAGAGCGCTCCCTTCGCTAAAACGAACTAGCTTCTGCCTTTAAAATTTCATTCAGATTCCCAATCAATAACAACACACCTGCCCCTATCATTGATGCTACTTTTTTCCAAACGTCAAAAAAAAAACTCCATATCCTTGTTAAGTCGTTTGCACTAACCATTTACCAACACTTGTTTACTAGCCCTGGAAGATGCACTCAAGCCGACCACAGGACTACAAGCCATCCAAACTCAATACTTGCTGGCGCCGACCAGCACAAAAATATCCACGGCAACTACACTTTTCCACTGGCAGTGATTCATCTCAAGCAAGTCCATTCTATCGCAAAACAGCATCTTCGATCAGAACTTTTTATGATTCTTTAAAACAACATTTTTCCACTTCAAACTAATTCTTCTGACTTTACCTGATCTTGGCTCCACTGCATCATCCAACACAAACTCTTTTCTCAGCAGTAAAACTCTCCAAAAACCCTAGCTTCAATCAAAACTACCATAAGACCTATCGTCACTCGCAGACACACATGCCATCTTCTCATGCATCTTCAACTTCTTGCCAAAATCGCATCTCTAAGACGGAACGCATTAGGAACAATTCAAAGCACCGTCATTCAGTTTAACTTGAGACGCAACCATCAAAATATACTCACACACACCTCCTTACAACCTTGGTGGTTTATCAACAACCGTCGACTTGCTCACTCATCATAACGTTACAACAAATCCTTCCTTCCACCATCTTCGAGCAGTGTCACCACAGCTTTCAAATTTGTTCAGAACATCTTTTTGAAAAAATATTCTAACACCACAAAACACAGTATTGTTTTCTCCACTTATCATGATTCTTAAGCCATTCATTTCATCAGTAGTCTTCTTCCATTTCAAAAAACAAAATGTCTTCTGTTCCTCTCAGCAAGGAAATGACTTTTCTTCCCTCGGTTTCAGCATTGAAGCTATTTCCAGCATTGAAGCTAATTCCAGCATTTAAGCTAATTCCAGCATTTAAGCTAACTCCAGCATTTAAGCTAATTCCACCATCTTCTCTTTTTTCAGCATAAAAGCTACGACTGTCTGATTGTTAAGACAAGGAACTACTTTTTTTCCTCGTTTTCAGCATTGAAGCTATTTCCAGCATTTAAGCTAATTCCAGCATTTAAGCTAACTTCACCATCTTCTTTTTTTTTCAGCATCAAAGCTACGACTGTCTGATAGTTAACCACTATTTCTGCATTCGAGCAATTTTTTGTTTTTCCGTTCTGTTTCAACAAACTCACCTGAATTGGATGCCATTTTAAAATCCTCGTCGCCAATATAGTGTTGTACACGCAGCTAACGCACAGGTCGCCTACTCTCGCTGGTTGTCCAGCACCGAATATCCCATCGTGCTTCGCTACACTCTTTGCAAAGCAAGCATGTACAAAAACATACACACGCATCAATAATTAGACTAGGGGAAATGGAGTATAAAATGCTTCGTCACCTTTTTAGTACGATACTACACAAACAAACCTGTAATCTGCATTAGAAATTTGAAAAGATTTCAATAATATTAAGTAACTTGTCTTGAAATTTCGAAATTTTACAATATATAGTACAAACACATTCACTTAGGATGCTCACAAAAAATAACAAGGCAGCTTTCTTTCTTATCTCTCTATTTAATCATACTTATTTTAATCAATTCAATAGCTAGGGGTGAATGAGGATACTTGATCCCTTGGGATATTTGATTCCTTCGCTATATCTCGAAAACGCAATGTTTTACAAATTGAAATGTTCTAGAAAAATGTACCAAATAGAACAAAACATCAATACAAATCTGAACAAATTAAAAAAAAATATTTTTCGAGTTATTGAACTTTGTTCAAAAAAATAAAAAAATGTGATTTGAAGATCTTTTTCTATCACTTTAAAATGTCTCCCGCATGAAAAAATTATTATTAAAAAAATTATTCCAATATGTCAATCATCAGAGTATAATATGAACTTCATAATCCCATTTTTTCAGAGCTGTAGTAAACTCTCAAGCTTTTTAAGAAGAAGTTCTCTAGAGTTCAAAAAGATGTATTTTTCTTCACAATTGATCGTGATCATTGGTTATCATGAAATTACTGATATCTGTTCAACAACTTATATTTAACCAGTAATTATCTGTTGAAAAGAAATTAAAATACTGTATTTATCTACAAACTCAAAAATTGCGCCTTGAAGTATGTAATGACTCTAGGGTAGTGGACAAACTTCTAGAATTATCTTTGTCTGATACTTACAAACTGTGAAATGAGAACTAATATGGCAAAAAATAGTCAACGGACTTTTTATCTTCGGATTTTACTAGATTTTTTCCTGGAGACGCTCTCCCATCTCACTAAGAGGAAGAACATAATTTTTTTAAGAAGATCATTGGAAATATGATTGCTGCTGATAAAATCGACCTAAGAACCTGGAAGAACCCATGCTAAAAAACGGGACAAGAGGATAAATACATTTTTTGAAAAGTATTGACTCGAACAAAAAACTGTAGAAAACAGCAGCGTCCCGACTGCCGATTTAATAAGCCGGAGTCTCTATTGTTCTGCCAAACAGACAAGTCGAATTATGCCAACTTTTCGGTCGGACGAATTTCGCTCTTAACGTCGACTACTAATCCCACCTTCATGCAATTCGATTGTTTGGTTTGAGTTTCCACAAATTCACGAATTATTTACATACGACGAACATTTTCAAGTAAACACACTTGTAAAAACTTTGCCATGCTCATGAGTCATCCCTTCCCTCGCGGGGCATATATTATTTATTGGCGCGACTTTACAACAATTGTGCGGCTAGAGGATAGAAAATTTAATCGATATCTGCCTTTCTTACCACATCATAAAAAGCTCGACTCGACTGCGAATTGAGAATTGTTCGCCCGTTTCCAAGTAAATCAACAACAATTTGAAAGCATACAAATAAAAAAAAAAGGAAAAGGAAAACACTCGAACACAAACGGCACCGCGTATTATCCCATTGAGCCGAAATCTCGAAATCTTTATGCTTTCGTTATGCTAATTTTATTCCTGATTGATAAATATTTTACGGGAGTTTCGATTATAGGCGCCAATAAACGGTCCACAAGCAGCGAGAAGGACGAGCTCAATCATAACTACGCGATCCGAGCAAGGAGCCAGGCGATATCGATGGTAGATCTCGTTTGCCCGTTCGATGAATTCGAGATTGGGATGCTGGTTTCGAGTGGCTGTGTCTAGGCTTCAATAGGTTAGCGAGATTCATAATGTAGACTCGATTGAATAACTACTGTACATTTTTTTGCGAATTTCTGTAAATTACACTTTCAATTGTATTTGTTTGCTCGGAAACTAATTTCATGTCACATTTCAAATGATCATATTACCTAGTTTTTAATGATAATTGAATCTAACTAATGTTTAAAAAAAAGGTTTTTTGATAACAAATAATTATATTCAGTGCAATCGACATTTTAATGGTGTTTGTGATAAATATTGATTCTGATCGTATATTTATGCGATATATGCGATATTGCATAAAAAAGTTATCGTACATATTGCTAAAAAATCTTTCAGTCAAACATCTTCAATGAGACATGTGCGTATTCAGTTCATCCACAATCAAGAGTCAGGGTCACTTAACGTATTTTAACGTCGTCATTTGAAATGTCATAATCAATCACGTTACAATTTCTTATTTATAAGTCACAGTCAGTTATTGGTCAGGGCTTTTCATCCCTTTAAAGTCCATAGAACCTCACGCAAATATCTACTTGAAAATCATCATGTTGTGTTGGTTTATTGCAAACATTTAGGGGCATTTTAAGAGTATGTTTGCATAACTGTGCGTTGTTGTTCTTTTTTCCGGGATTTTCATCCTCGTGGATGATTTTCCTTTTGTGGCTTGTGCAGTTTTTTGTTTTGTTATTTTTCCTTTTCTTGACTGTTTCAGCAATAAGTTTGGTTGTTCGAAGAAACGAGCAAACTTTTTCCTCTTCGTCCGGATCGTTCGATAAGGCTTCTTTGGGGCTAGTTGCCAATCCGCTGTCCGTTCGTGCTTCCTGGTTTACTGAGCATTGGATGTTTATGTGTTTTACGGAATTCGATACGTTGCATGCTTGGCAGTAGGGGGTCACCTTTGTCCATTAGGAATCCATGGGTCAGTCTAGTGTGCCCGATGCGCAACTGAGTAAGGATTCGCCGTTCGAAGAAGGATTTCCGGTCTGTCCAAACTCAAGTGCAGTTTTAAACTTCTCGAACTTGCCATCCGAAAAAGCGTTCCATTGATGGCTCCAGGATATAGAAAGGTGTTTCTCCAGCCAGCTAGTGGCGTCTGTACATGGAATGGAAGTGTTCAACGGTTCCGTTTGACTGCCCTCGTTGGCCAGGCTGTCTGCTGCTTCGTTGCCTGGGATGTTGGTGTGACCAGGTATCCAGCATAGGATGATACTTTTTTGAATAGCGAGGTCGGATAGTGTTGATCCAAGAGTGTTTGGTGTTTCCAGAGCAGACAGCTCTAATAAAGCTTGCCAATCGGAAAAAATAACAGATCCTGATGGCGGGCAAAGGTCTTTAGCAGCTCTCAGGATAGCGTAAGCTTCAGAGCTGAATATGGAAAATATGGATGGTAGGGCAAGTGCTCCGTTCTCGCTGAATATATCATATCTGACTCGACCATCAATCGATTTAGATCCGTCGGTGTAGAGTTTTGCTAGGTTCTGCTATTTGGACTCAACATGCTGGTAAAATAGTGGCAGCGCAACTGCTGGGCTTGTCCCGGCACGCATTTTGTTAAGCAAACCCATGCCCACTTGCAGGATTGCTTTATTAAATTTTCGAAGTCTTGGTTCGGGACGAGGTGCAATGTCAGGGAGAGATGCTCCAACACGTAGAAAAAGAATGGGGGATGGTTTCAACAAAACGTTTTGTTATTTTATTTTTTTTTAAAAGCAGATTTTTTTGGATGGCATTCATAAAAAATTGAAACATGAATAAACGAGAAATTTTGTTGTTTTTACACGCTCATTATTTTTTGCCTCAAATTCAAATTTGGTTTTTATATACCAATGTTAGGTTTATACGATGACAGTGTGACTCAAAAACGATAAACGAAAAAAAAGAAAAAAAAAAGATGAAAATTTCTCAGCTTCCGAACACAACAGCTGGAGGAACCGTCGAGGAGGCCCAGGAGGACAAAGAATGCGGCTATAAAGGTAGGTTTAAAAGTTTCTAATTAGCCCGAAATCAGCTCAAACCGGCTCGGGGAACATCATTTCTCATCAATTTTCTGTTCCAGATGCTTCGACTCAAAGCGTGCCACCTACCTTTCTGCTAAACTGTATGCAATCGAGCTGCTGGATTATGTGTTGGCCGTCGGAGAACGCATCGGATCGTCCAGTATAGCCACATCGCACATCTGGTACGCAATGAACATCTCCACCAGGAAGGCGAAGAGCAACCCGAGCACGGTCTTCCCGATGGCAGCCGCTAGGATGCTCGCCTGCGTAAAGAAACTAGCGGTTCAGTCCTCATATACACATATTAACAGACAAACCTTTTGTTTAATTTCGAATAAAAAAAAATAGATTGTTTTCAAACATCACAATCTTGTTTCTTTATAACCAGATTTGCTTTGTAATCTTTACGCAAAATTTTATTGTTTTGAAATAAATTATGGATCATTTTTAAAAGGGTGTATTTTAATTTCAATCAAACGATAAGTTTAAAGCAAATCGATATTTTTTGTCAGGGCTACCAGAAATATATTTGTGCATTTTCCCAACCAAAAATTTTATTATTTTTGGTCGAAATCTTATTATTTCCACAATATATTTTTCTGCGTGATATTTATTTAGGTAACTTTCGGCACGTCTTACCATAGGGATGTTGGGGTCACGCTCGTACGACAGCCATCGAATAGCTTTTGCCATCAGATTTTTAGATAGGACATAATCAAAAGGTTCTTGGCCGCTTTTCGCCATGAGAGAGACTATTGGGCTGCTTCGGAAAGCTCCACTTATGATGCGAACAGCTTGGTTGTAGGGGGCCGTTCACTAATTACGTAAGCACGATTTTGGAAATTTTCAACCCTCCCTCCCCCCTGGTAAGAAAAAGTAAGATTTTTCGAAACACCCCCTCCCCCCCTAGTAAGATCTTACGTTTTTAATTCTATAAGAAATGGACACGTTTTTTCAAAAACCAGCTTGAAAATTTTAAAAATGTGTCATCCATGCTTCAAACCAGAGCACTTTTTAAGTAAAACTTAATTACTGCATTTCAAAAGCATAGTTTATACGAAACAACAGATGAAATGTCTTAAACGATTATAGTAAACATTAAGTTTTAAGGACATGGCATGTTCGGGGTTACAATAATCTTAAATAAATTTCCACAATCGAATTAACAATACAAAATCTAAATTCCGATTAAGAAACAAGTGAGAAATCAGGTAAGCACAAGTAACCATAAAAAATATGTTTTGTTTTTGAACTAAAAATCATAAAAATCTTCAAAAAAAAAATTATTCTATGCTACTAGAATTGGTGCGAAAATGTTTAACGACAATTACGTTGTTAATTAACCTAAAAGCTGAGATTCTCTTCATCGATAAGCGATAAAGTTTTACGATTTTTTTGATGAATAGTTTGTAAAATTTAAAGTTGGTAGTGGCTTGGTTGGTATCACTGAAAAAACTGTCTAGAAATTTATTATATAAAGCCCCCATATCGGTTTTGATGAAGTCATTTTCGAAACAAAATGTTTTTAAATTGTGGTGTCAGAACGCACCAATTCCCTTTTTGTTTCTATGAATTTCTCAATTAGAAAGATTTTTATGATGAAAAACGAATAGCGACGATCTTTTCAAATAATGTTATTCAGTGTTTTTAATTAAAAGATTAATAACATTAAAAGGTTAGTAACATAACATCAAAAATTACCAACAAATAGGTAGTGAGAAATAAAAATAAAACCTGATTAGTATGGTTTCGTATGGCTGTTACGAACTATCAATATAACATTTCTTACGTAAGATTTTTGGAAACCCCCCCTACCCCCCTAGTAAGAGATCGTAAGCAAATATGAAACCCCCCCACCCCCCCCCCCCTATGTGCTTACGTAATTAGTGAACGGCCCCTAGATTGGATCCAAGCGTTTGTGGGTGTGGTCGCCTCAATGGCTGTATAATCCGAAGCAGTGGAGTAAGGTGGGCAATAGCCATCCATTTAGAAATCTGAACAAAGACTCTTGGGAACCTGCGCCCCAGGCACTTCATATTTTCTTGAGGATATTTAGTTTTGGTGTCGAAGATTTGCGAACCTGATTGGCGTGGACTATAAATTTAAGTTTATCGTCTAGCCAGACACTCAAGATACGGGCGGTGTAGGCAGCAGGGATGACTTTGTTGTCCAGTATTAGTGGAGGGAGTCGGTTTAGTCTGTTTTTTTTTCTAATGCTCAAATGGATCAGATGAGATTTCTCCGGAGCAAATGTGAGGCCCATGTTTGGAGCCCATTCAGCTTTTTTGTCGAGTACCAGTTTTAATTTCTTTCGAGATAGTTTAGAGAAAGCCTTTCTCAGAAAGGGGACCTCGACATAAGAGTGATGTCATCCGCGTATGCCAGTACTTTAACATTCCATAGAACCTTTTCGAATAAAGGTTGAGTTGCTACTAGGAAAAGGGTTGGATCCAAAACAGATCTTTAAGGTACAACATTTACTATTTGGCGAGAGGAGGACTTTACGGTCGGTTAGGAAGCTTTGAACAAATGTCCCATCCTTCCTAGAATACCCCAGTTCTTTAGCGTAGACAGTATTTGGTGTCGGTGTACTCTATCGAAGGCTTTGGAGAGATCCAAGCACAAGCTTTCGATGTGGTGTCCACTTTCAAGAGCACCGGAGAGAATGTTTTCAAGAGTGGTAAGATGTTCATCAGTGGAACATCCAGGGCGAAAACCAATTTGTCGAGAGTCTAATTGGTTGTTTACTTCAAGGATGGATACCAGGCGTTTCTTGGCCATGCGTTCAAGTATTTTCCCCGAACAGTCCAAAAGTGTTATTGGGCGGTAACTGTTTATGAGATGCAGGTCTTGCCTGGGCTTGGGGATTATGAATCCCTCTTTCCACTGCGTTGGGATAGCTCCTTTCTGCCAGATTTCATTGATTATTTTAACCCTCATCCGCACTAGATTTCATTACCCTAATCAGCACTAGGAGTGTCAATTTGACACCACAAGCTCAAATCGTTATAACTTTTGGCATGTTAAACCGATTTAAACAAAACTTACATCAAAAGAAACCTTGTAATCTCAGTAAAATATGTTTAGAACATTATATACAGCTAAAGTTACAAGTTTTCTCGTTATTCAGCATGAAAGAAAAAAAAATCCGAAAAACATGCCTCACGAAAACTGCTGTAGTTCATATGTTACACGTCCAAAAAAATATTTGCCTTATGCATATGAAAGCTGAAGTTAATGCCTACATCATGAAGACAAGAAATATTTTTTTAATTTTTTTTTAATGAAATGGTCACAAAAAGTTCAAAAAAGTGGTCTAAAAAACCTACTTTTCATTCGATTGCTAGTAAATACTGTTTGAGCGATGGTAGAGTTTTGGAAAAAATATGACAACAAACTTTATTAAAATTCTAACATTTTGCTGTCTTTAGATTTTTGATGCAACAAAAATTGAAATTACTGGAATTTTTCAAAGTTCACTACTTTGCGCATTTTTTTTTACAAATTGAAATTTCATCTCTTTTTGTGATCCACCGTCAGGTTGTACCCGGATATTCAGTGCTTTCACTTTGTTTGGACCAATCAAAAGTATATTCATTGAAAAGCAAATTTAATCTACATTCTAGTGAGGTGCAACAAATCACGCTGTGAGATTTCACAAAAATATGATAATTATAAACGTAAAATCATTCCTGAATTTCTAGAACTAAAGTCTGCTTCATTTAATATTGGAACAAATTCTTTTGCTCATTGTGGCGCTCCTAGTGGACGGATTTGGAAACTTTTTTCACCCACGTGTCGGGAAATTCATTACCTTTCACCATGTATTTATGTCATAACACCAAACGATAGCATTTTGTAAACAACCGCCATGGAAGCCGAACGGAGAGATCAAATTGTGCACAGTTTTCTTACGAGTACGAGTACGAGAATTTCTTCGAAACAGCAATGAATATTTTTTTTAATTTTTTTTTTATGAAAGAGTAAAGAAAATGCTACATTTGTATGAAAAACAAATTATGAATTCGTTAATAAATGACTGAACTACACGCAATTGTTTGTGTTCCAATATTAAATGAAGCAGACTTTACATCCGTCGAACTTGGTCAGCACTTGGTCGTACAGCTTTCGAGCACGGATTCTGGCCACATTGTTCTGCTTCAGCGTCCGATTTGGCTGTTTGCTGGCTCGAAATGACCTTATTCCTTCCCGGAGACGAATTCGTCGCACCGTACTGTGAGCGGCCTGGAACTTATTGGCCAAATCGCGGTCTGAAAGATTGGGATTCCTCTTGACGGCCTTGATGACTTTCCCACGCAGTTTCCGGTCGACAGTTCCACTCAGACGCTTTGAATGCGGCTTCCGAGCCGTCGTCAATGTTTCCTTGTACTGCTTGATAACACTCCATACGGTATTTCTGGGCATTTTAAGCTGTTTAGCTAGCTTCGATGCCGACAACAATGGATTTTCAAGAAAACTGTGCACAATTTGATCTCTCCGTTCGGCTTCCATGGCGGTTGTTTACAAAATGCTATCGTTTGGTGTTATGACATAAATACATGGTGAAAGGTAATGAATTTCCCGACACGTGGGTGAAAAAAGTTTCCAAATCCGTCCACTAGGAGCGCCACAATGAGCAAAAGAATTTGTTCCAATATTAAATGAAGCAGACTTTATAAGCAGCGCGTCCAGCAAAACGTGTTTGTTTGCTCTCCGAGTAGGTACGGTCGGTGGTGATTTGGTCAGAGAGCGAAGCCGACAGACGAAATAATGATGCGTGTCGTACGTTTCTTGGTTGGAAATTTTCTATTGATAGTAGTTCACGTTTGCTTGTCACGACACGTGGTGTGCGAATGTAGCCAAAGTAGATATATTTTGGGGCTACAGTACCACTTATGGTAAGAACCATTGAGTTGGTGGGGGTTTCTTTGCCGTCGTCTTTTCTGATGAATTGATAAACCCTGCAAGAACTGCATCATTAGGAGGGAGGGGAGGAGATTTGGTGATAAAATTTTTCCTATAACATTTTTATTTGAAAAAATGCATATGTACATTAAGAATATTTAAAAAAAAACTGGTACTAAGAATATCTCACTATTAGTGTTGAGTTCTTTTATACTAAAAGTTATTCATTTAAAATCATTACTTTAAAAAATATGTCCGAAAGGCTTCCAGTTTATTTAAGCTTTAAAAAATAAATGGGGTATCTTGAAGGCTACAAGGCTTGTGGGCGAGTATCATCGAAAATGTGGACATGCTAGTAGAGAAACGGTAGTGAACGAAATTCGGCAACGCTTTTCGATCAATAACTTGAGATCATTGGTAGACGAAGTTTAAAGCGAATGCCAATGAATGGTGTGAATCACAAAAGGCGAAACCACGGATACCCAGAATGGCTCCATTACCGAAAAAACGGATGGCAGTTGGAGCGGAGTCCTTTTCGTACGTTGGATTGGATTACTTTGGACCGTTGGAGGTATCGATTGGGCGGTGACGTGAAAAAATAATGAGAGGCACTGTTTACGTGCATAACAACACGAGCTGTACATCTGGAGGTCGCGCACAATCTAACAACAGAGTCGTGTAAGATGGCAGTGAGAAGATTTGTCAGAAGGAGAAGAAGTCCGAACTAGCAGACGGCATATGAACCGTTGGCAAGCATAATATTTATCAAAGTTTAACAAACGACCAAAGTGGTTCAACGATGTTCATCGAATACAACCGGGAGATTTGGTATTTGCCTTGGAAGATAAAAAGCGTGAACGAGGAGTTGTATTAAAAAAATTTCTTGGGAAGTGATGTCTGTGTACGATCAGCAGCAGTGAAAAACCAGCAAAGGAAAAAAAAATACGAGACGGGTATTGAAACTGGCAGTGCTAGAGATGCTTAAATAGTAGTAAGCCAAACGAAGAACCCCGTGGATGGTTGGGGCTTCAGGTGAGGGAATATTCTGCCAGTTTCCCAAAAGAAGTTCTAGAAGTTTACTCAGATTCGGAAACGGAGTTAGCAGCGTGGTAAATAAAATGGGTGTATGCGTTTGAGCGTGTAAAATCGAATCGTCGCATGGGCTGACATGTTGGATTGATGAAAGTAGAAATTTGATTTTGAGAAAATACGTTTTAATTTTGTTTGGAAATTTCTATGGAAGAAGAAATTTTTGCACATTAAATCATCCAGAAAATACAAATAAGCTTGAATTGAAGTTGGTCTTTGAATTGTTGTTTTGACTTTTCTTAACCTTCCAAAGTCGTTCGGGGCAATATGACCCTAAGGGCTCATTCAAATCATCATAACTCTTCGAAAAAAATCGCGAAAATTTGATTTTGAAAACCTCCTTGGGGAATCACGAAATACACAATCTGTAGTACCTTGCAACTTCCTGTGACCACCGGAAGTGCTCCCTCAAAAAATCCGTAATTAGGCTGTTCGGGTCTATATGACCCGAAAGTTTGCGTTCCCCTTGCCGCAAACATTGACCGATTTCGATGAATTTTAATTCATTGTATAGATAATTTATTCTAGTTTCTCAATATCGAAAAAAATAGGTCGAAATATTTTACGAGATCACCAGTAGCTGATTCCGAATGAAAAAAGTCCCGAAAAATAGCTCTTTTAGCTGATTTTTCTAAAATTTGAACTCAAATTGGTCACTTTTTATATACCTAGATTTTCATTAGAATCTTCTCTTTCCATGGACATACTTTTTGTGTGGTGTTTTGGAAATTTGTAGCAACGTTTTTCGAATTTATGTGAATTCATTATTTATATGAATCCATTGAAATGAAATCAATAAATTCCTTGGCTATGCAAAACAGTTTTTGAGATTTTTTATTCTTATTCTACGGTAACACAGTTTTCAAATAAGCAATCAAAAACTCTAAAAAATTGAGTATAAGTAGGGGAGAGTGAGGATACTTGATTCCTTAGCTCAAAACTGGAATGTCCTACAGAGATCAAATGTTCTAGAAAAATGTGCCAAATGGAGCAAAAAAAAAAACAATGCTTAAAGCTTACAAAATTTTAACAAAATAATTGTTTGAGTAATTGAACTTTGTTTGAAAAATTTCACGAAATGTGACTTGAAGATCTTTTTTCATCACTTTAAAATGTTCCTTACATGGAAATATATAATCAAAATAATTGTTCCAATATATCAATCGTTCGAGCGTTATATGAACTTCATGATAACATATTTTAAATGCATTAGAAAAATCTCAACTTTTTTCAGAAACAGTTTTTTAAAATGTTCATTATTGCTTCACTTGATTCCTGGAGTTAAAAACGGTATATTCTTCTTCTGAATTGATCGTGATCAAGGGGGGGGGAGCGGGGTATTCTTGAAAGACATACACATACACCGTCTTAGCCGATTTAGGCTTTACAGACTGAATAAATGACGTGGACAACTTAAGATTAACATTTAACAGCCAGTACCAAGATGGGAATCGAACCCATGCCATCAGTGGACCTAGCGATTACCGTCTTACCACGCTAACCACTCGACCACCGAGACGTACTTGATCCCCTTTTTTTATTTTCACCAAATATCTGTTTGGAAAAAAATTAAGAACTCGCACTCTTTTGAACTCTATGAACCTGTAGATGAACTAGAAGCATTTCCTTGGAAGCAAAAAAATTGCGATATTTTTGAAGTTTTTGAAGGGAGACTTGATCCTCCATTGAAGTTGACTTAATCCTTCATTCAGGAAGCCCTAATCCTTGGAAAGAAATAAAACAGAACCTCGAGATAGAATGTCAATTGACTATTTTGGTCATGTTTGGTCTCTTTCACAATTTATAACTGTTAGAGGAAGAAATAGAATTATATTTTCTCAACGCTAAAGACATTGCATACTGGAAGGCGCTATTTCCTATAACTATGAGTAAATTAATTATATTTGCCCTTTTCTCCAGACAATAGTTCGATAAATATTAGTTATTGGATAAATATTAGTAATTTCGTAATCAGCAAGGATCACGATCCATTCAGAAGAAGAATATACCGTTTTTAACTCTAGGGATCAATTGTACCCATAAACAACATTTCAGAAAACTTTTTCTGAAAAAAGCTAAGAATTTTCCATTGCTTTGAAAATATGGTCTAATGAAGCTCATATTACGTTCGAACGATTGATATATTGGAACAAATATTTTGGTTATAATTTTTTCCATGTAAGGAACATTTTAAAGTGATGAAAAAAGATCTTCAAGTAACATTTCGTGAAATTTTTCAAACAAAGTTTAATTACTCAAACTATTATTTTGTTAAAATTTTTTGAGCTTTAAGCATAGTTGTTTTGCTCCATTTGGCACATTTTTCTAGAACATTTGATCTTTGTAGGACATTCCAGTTTCGAGATATAGCTAAGGAATCAAGTATCCCCAGGGGTCAAGTATCCTCACTCTCCCCTAGTGTTTAAAGTATATATTTACCCTTATTTATCGAATCAAAAATCTTAAATTTTCTATTTTAACCCAAACTTACGTTTTCAGCATCCCAAAACGCCTCTGCACGAAGGATAAGATATAATGGAACTGTTTTTTAGAAAGCGCTGCTCAACTGCGTGTAGCAAATCCTGCACAAAGAAGAAAAGTGCCCGCGTAAGCGCAAAAAAGTGCCACACACACGGGGATTGCAGCCATCGGGGAGCAGCGAGCGTGTGGCAGACCGAATTGGTGGTTTGGTACGTTTTCCTCGGAACGATAAACACAGCACATAAACATAAAACAACAAGAAATAGAATACAAATTTCGAAATATATGTGGTGTAAGGAGGGAAAAACAAGCTTCGATTTTGTGCGTGATGATGCTTAGCCAGCACCGAAAGTTAAGGGAGGAAATCTGAATCTATTGAAGGAAAAACATTTCCCACTGATTGTTGGGAAGGGGAGGCTATCGAAGAAAATGTGTGCGACTGAGGGCAAATAATGCCGAAAGTAGAATTTTGTTGTGCGGGCTGCCCTTGTCTTTTTGGTGGAAGGTGGATGTGTGTGTATGCGGATGTATTTTGAGCTAGGATCGGAAATGTTGTTTCTGGATTTTTGGGACCCCTCTTCGACTGCGAGGGACAACCGAAATCCTTGGGGTGGCGACACAGAAGATTTAGATGAGCAGTATTAGTAACTCACCGCCGCAGCATCCAATTCCAACAACCGGCAATATCCGATGATTACCATCGATGCCGATGATGCTGAGAAGTAGACAGACAAATGGTGTAAATAAAACATCTATAAAAATTCGAAGAGATTATTGACATCATTACATGTATCGTTTGCTCTGTTGGCTGGCGAGTATAAATCTCTCCATCCCGATAGCTATCCCGATCTTTAAGAAAGACGGAGGAAATGTTTTTACCACCTTTTGGCACTTTTTGGCGAGAATAAGAAAGAGACTTTACCTAGCCTGGGAAGATAGACACGATGATGTTGTAAATGGTGCGGTGTTCGTTTGGATACTTTCGCCTCCCCCTGCCTGTCAGTAGCGATTTATTACACCTTCCCAAATCGTGGATTAAGTTGTGAGTGGGAATTAAATAGCTTCGACAATCGAAAGTGACGAGACGGTAAAATTGCTTTGTGTGGATCTAGAACGAAAAAATGCTCCTGACGGAAACAAAAACGGGTGATAAATTTCTGTTTTATTCGAAAAAAAAAATCCGCGTTTTATGGAATTTAACTTTCAAATAAGAATATATATACCTACTAAATACCGTCCAACGGGGCATCGTGCAACAGCAAGGCTAGATGCAACATTTGTATACCACAGCACTCATTCAATTTTTAATTAAATGTGCAGTGTTCCGAATATCACTCATTTTCAATGAATGTTCCTGATTGCACTTCGTGACTGAACGTACAGCGATCGGGTTTTGTTATTGATTGCTACTGCTACTGGACCTATCCGATCATCGTTCGTTCTATTCATCGCTAAAATACAAATCACTTCGCACGATGCTTGCTGTCAAAACAGTGCAGCACCATCATCAAATTGGAATCTCACCAATGAGCGATGCATACGGCGAATCATGTTGGTCTAGGATCAGAAGTGAATGTATCAGTCATTGAGTGAGTGATACATGGAACCGATCATAATGAAATGTTGTTTGATTTTAAACATAGTCAATTAATAAATTTTTTTTATTGTACAGTGTTTTTTTTTACACCAGTAAGAATAAAATCAAATTGCAGTTGTGTTTGTGAGGGAAACATGTTCACATCCGCCGTGTTTTCAATTTCAAACCAACCAGGCGGATACTGAGTGAGTCACATCCAGAATGGATCAATTTGTATCTCACTCATCTCCGATATGCGATAGTTGCAAAACCAATGATTCTGAAAGATGCGACTCGGTTGGCATCGCTGAGTGAAGCGCTGATCGAGATTGCATACCAGTCGGGCGAAGCAGTTGCGAGAGGCGCTTTCCTATTATACAGTCAGAATGTTTTAAATAAGAATCGTATCATGAGTGTTTATTTTGATTGATTTTCGGAACACTGAATGTAAGTTTAGAAATCATCTCATCGTTACTAAATAATAATGACATAGTTTCTCATACTTTTATCTAAATTCTCTTAGGTTTGTGATACTCAAAAAAAAAAATACATTTTTTCATTGAAATTTTTACCTAGTATGACGGAATGGCTTAGGGAATGGGGATATATGATCCTTTTTTCTCATTTACATCAAATCTTTTTAGAAAAAATTTACAGATCGCCGTCTTCAGCATTTTCTGACAGCCTGTAACTTCAAGTTAATATACTGCAAAAGCTAGATCGATACATAAACCTTTAGATGAATTAAAAGCGTTTTGATGGGGCTAAAAAAAATTAATATTTTGAAACTTAAAGGAGACTTGATCTTTTTTTAAAGGAAACTTTATTCAGGTTGCCCTAAGCTTTGGCAAAAATCATGCAAAATCTAAATATAAAAGTTCTATTGACTTTTATGCCTGTGGAAATAGTTTATTAAAAAGCTATGGAAGTTGAAAAGTGTTACATGTTATCGAGTTGAGAGGGTATTGTTTCTAATGAAGAAAAAAATACTTATGAAGAGTGGTAGGAATATACTTTACAGAAAATATCCTTTCATTCTGGGAAAGAGCGGCTTTCATACAAAATAGTCGGAAAACTAAAGAACAAATTGTAGCTCGTTCTACTTTCTATTGTTTTTTTTTTATCAAATCGTATATAATTTGCATGAAACTATCTTTCTGACTTCTTTTTTTATCACAAGCAACGTGTAAAACGGGTGATGTATCTAGTTTTCGATAGTTTCTGCGTATTTTGTCAGAAAAATATTTTAACAAATTGATTAACTTAAATTTGTCATCTCAAATATGATTGGTTTTACGAACCAGACTTTTTTTTATTCTTTTATCTTTTTTTATTGATAAAAGTTTAGACACGAATGCCAAAATGCTGGTAAAGTGTCAAAAATAAAACCTAGAAAAAAAATATTGATAAAAGTCTTAAAACTAAGCTTTTACTAACTGAAACTTTTTGATGGTCTAGTTTTCGACAATGGGCGATGGGCGCGCTCACAAACCCGGTATACGATTTCTCGTGTGTTAAACAGAGAAAGCAATAGCCTTCACTCCAATTTCATTCCGATTAGCTGTCATTCTTATGGAAATCTGTGTAAGAGTAAAGAGCAAGCTTTATTCTTTTTAGCAGGCCCAATCCCAATCGGTTTTAGTTTGGAAGCTTTGGAAGCTTTGGAAGGGCTAATAACACCGTGGATAAACTTTTAAACCTTATCTTCTTCGTAATCGTTAAAATTTCGCATTTTCCATCTCGGTCTCGGACCTGTATTTTTGAAGTCGTAACCGCTTGAAGAATGACCTCACTGTGTCCGGTTTTTAATTAGATAATTTGAAGTCCGCGGGTTCAAAAATACTAAGCTTGGATTCTAGTTTGTCATTAATTTCTTCACGAAAAATTTCGCTGTCAAAAAAACTACGTCCACTTTCTACGAGCACCGCCTACAAATCCAGCTGATTCATGATTCATGAAATATGTATGTCGTAAACTAAAACCGTAAACGTTAAAGTAACCCTGTCAGAAAGTAGGTTCTCTACCCCTAACAAATTGATTTAAAAAAAAAAGTTCATGAAAGCTTGATGATTGATAAGCTTTCAGATCTGTCAATTTCCGGGACTGGCTAGTTTTAATTAAAAGAGGATTCATTCTAAACGGCCGACCCGGGGTTCTGTCCGACAAATTTATTAAAAATCTCCACCATCCGGTGACAAAAGAAAACAGCTCGTCTTCGTCGGTGGACCTTTGAATGCATAATTCAAAATAAGAATACCCAGACAAATTATTCTTCAATTTGCACACTCCAGAGGAGAGAAAGGTTGTCAAAATGTCACCATCCTTGTTGGGAGTCTTCTGCGTAAAGGAAGGAGGGACAACATAATAAACACAATGCCTGGACCAAAAAAAGAAGAAAAAAAACAGTGCGTGGACCCTCCCCAAACAGCCATTTGCGAGCGCCAAACGTAACCCAACCGTTTTACGGTTTTCTTCTTTGGCCTGTTATGAATAGCAACAAAACTCTATCCATTTTACAGTCATTTTGTTCGGCCTTAGCTCTCTTTTTATGCGGCGATTACCGAGGAAAATGAAGCTAATAATAAGGCATTTGTCGCACAAGAACCAACATCCTGCCCTGACCCCATCGGACTTTTTTGGGACTTTTTTCTTCGACTTGGGCAAATCTGCGAGAAGATTCCATTCTTCACAGTCCCGGCCGCCGGAAGAGATGAAAACAAATGTCTTTGCCTTTTTTTCGCCCTTGGTTACAAGGAGACAAAAAAAGTCTGGTTGTATTTTCACGCGGTTTCAACGTAACATTTGGGGTTTTTGCCATTCTAAGACGTTTGCCGGGACTTCACTTATTGTGTGATCATCATTGTCAAGCTTTTCGAGAGGTGGATCTGGTTTTTATGAGTATACTTTTTTATCGACTAGAAGCAAAAGTAACTGTCGCACATTGTCAGGACCGGTCAGTCAGAGAATCTAATCCGTGTGTTAGTAAATGTTAATTGGGTTTACCTACTAAAGACTTTAAACTCGTGAAATAACAAATTACCTAGAGAATAATTAAAAAGTTTTTAACATCAATCATCTTAAATTATTCTCATCAAACATGACATTTCCTGTTTTTATAAGACCCTCTTATGAAAAGCAACAAACTCTCATTGAAGAAGGTTTACATCTGAAGAATTCATTCGCGTCAATAGACAATTGATGAATTTCAATGATTTTTCTTATGGCGCCTGCTCATAAGAGATTTTACATGAGGTTTTGGATAACCAATGCTTTATATTAGTTAACACAAACACACAAACATGCAAAGATCCACAAAAGTGATTTTCTTACACAACTTACAAAATTTTTAGTATGTTTTTTTTTCGGACAACCGGCAAAATTGACAAAAATAGCCAAAATGTGAAAAATTACCAAAAATTAATTTTTGGAAAAAATACGAACTTGAAATATTTACAGGGCAAAGATGCGAGTTTTTTGTAAACAATTTACTAACGTTTGGAAGTAATGATGATTTAAATTTTCTTACAAAACTTGATTCTCTAATCACTGCAGTTTCTGTGAAAGTTCTCTTTTATGCTTTTTCCAGTTGCGTATTATTCGGTGAATATCTGAAGCATCTTTCACTTCCTAAAGACATAGCTTAGTTAGTTAGTTAATGATCCCGCGCCGATCCTCCGGTTCATAGGACCGTGGTAAAAGACCTCCACTGTTGACGATCCGGAGCCAGCGTCTTCACCTGGTCCCAGTCAAGATTCTCGTCGACAGTTCGGATTTCAGCGGCTAGACTTCGCCGCCACGAGTTTCTGGGTCAGCCTCTTCTTCGATGACCTTCTGGATTCCAATCTAGCGCCTCTCTGCAAATCTCGTTTTCATCTTTCCGCAGCGTGTGCCCAATCCATCTCCACTTACGTTCCCGAATCTCGAATTCTCGAGCCCTTTGATGACACCGGCGATGTAGTTCCTCATTTGAGATCCAGTTGCCAGGCCACCAAGCGCGGATGATATTCCGCAGGCAGCGGTTTACAAATACTTGCAGTTTTCTCGTCGTTATCGCATATGTGCACCAAGTTTTGCACCCGTACAGCAATACGGATTTGACGATCTGGCGTGACCGCCAGATGTTTCGGAGACTCGATCGGTCGATCGGTCAATAACTGACCTACTCGGTCTTTCAGCGGCATTCTTGCATTAGGCTTTGCACCACTGCAACTGAGGCGGCGAGAAATGTCATAAAGTAATCGGATATCTCCATTGGCGGCGGCTCTTTCTCTCTCTTCGGCTAGGGAGTTTGTCCAGGCTCTCTTGTCTCGTCTACAAGCTCGTTTAGCTGCCTTTTCCAGCTCCGCATATCGTAAGCGGGCGGCTGCTTTGGCTGACCCGGTACATGCCTGTTCAATTCCGACTTTCGCCTTTCTCCGATCATCGACTATCCTCCAAGTTTTATCCGACATCCATTCACTTCTTCTTCCTCAAACTTTACCGAGAGTACCATGGCTCGTCGTGATAAAGGTATTATTGATTCCATTCTGTTCTTCTACTGTTCCGTCTGTCGGCAATTCCGAGGCTCGGGATTCTAGCTGTTCAACGTATGTCCTTTTCACCTTTGGATTCTCCAACCGGGCTCAACCGGCGGACGTCGTATCGACACCCGACTTTCTCCTCGCGCCGTTGGACACGCGCAACTCTTAGTCGTTTCTCGCCAAGGACGAGGTGATGGACAGATGCAATGTCTGCGCTTCGTTTGTTGCGGACATCAAGAAGGCTTCTTCTCCATTTTCGGCTGATGCAGATGTGGTCAATTTGATTTTCTGTTCGGCCATCTCGAGATACCCAAGTGACCTTATGTGCTGGTCGATGGGGGAAGAGCGATCCACCGATCACCATGTTGTTGTTGCCACAAAATTCTACAAACAGCTCTCCGTTTTCGCTCATCTGTCCTAGGCCATGGCGCCCCATGATGCGCTCAAGGTCTTGATTGTCGGAGCCAATCTTTGCGTTGAAGTCGCCCAAATGGATTTGAATGTCACCGTTCGGAATTCACTCCACCACGCTGTTCAGTTGACCGTAAAACTGCTTTTTCTCCTGCAAATCAGCAACGTCAGTTGGCGCATAACACTGGACCATTGTAAGGTTTCTAACCCGTGTTCTAAATCTGGCTACGATTATTCTTTCGTTTATTGGTTCCCATCTAATGAGGGCCGCGTATGCCTGCGGGCTTAACAGAAATCCAACTCCTCGTTCCCGAGTAGCATGTTCTCCTAGTATGCCAGGGTAAAGCAGGACTTGTCCGGATTTTGTCTTGTGTTCTCCACTATTAGGCCAACGGACTTCGCTCAGTCCCAGAATTTCAAGCTTGAGGCGGCTAGCCTCTCTAGCAAGTTGTTCCAGTTTGCCTTGTTGGACAAGGGTTAAAACGTTCCAAGTTCCAATTCGTGTCCGTGTTTTCATGCCAAAAGTCGTCTCGGTTGTTGTTGCACGCCACCCCTGACCTGGGGAACAGACGCGTGCGGCCACCTTCTCAGTCTGAGAGAACTTTCGTGTTTCCTGGGAACTAGATGAATCGTCGCTTTTTCTCCTGGAAAATTCGGACTCGCTGCCTTTTCCGCTGTCAGTGGTTTTCCACGTTTCGACGAGTGCTTCTTTGCACTACTGCAGCCTACGCGGCTTTCTTATCGCCCATAACTCTCCTACACTCCTCGTCCTCGTTGGTATCCCAACAGTCCTCGAGAGGGGTTTCGTCAAGTTCACCCTCTGCCGGCAGCCGTGCGTCAAGCGTTTCCGCGTAGTCGGCCGCGACCTTAGGTTGCTTCAGTCGAACGATATTCAACCGAGGCGGGCATCGGTTTCGTATGTTGATAACAACGGAGAGTTTAGGGCGCATTTTCACCCTCACCAAAAAGTGGTCTGACTCGATGTTGGCGCCTCGATAAGATCTGACGTCGATGATGTCCGTGAAGTGCCGACTGTCAATGAAAACGTTATTATTCTGTGATTGCGTTTGGTATTGTAATCTCCAGGTGTACTTGTGTGGAAGGCGGTGCTGGAAAAAGGTCCTACGTACGAACATTCCTTGGAAGCGGCGAAATCTATTATTTATTTATTTATTTATTTATTTATTAAGTCAAACTATCTAGACTACAATACTTAAAACTTATGTAGTCTAAAGACGTTTTCGTTGGTCAGCTGGTGCGCACTGAACCTTCCAATTGTCGGTTTGAATTCCTCCACCTGGCCGACCTCAGCGTTGAAATCCCCGATGAAGATCTTTATATCATGTTTTGGGCAGCGGACGTATTCACGCTCCAACTGCGCATAGAATTCATCTTTGTCGTCACCGGAACTTCCGAGGTGAGAGCTGTTGATGATGCTGAAGTTGAAGAACCGATTCTCAACCGTGTAACGTTTTGGTGAGGCAAAACTTCAAGGCAAATGAAAACCGATCAAAGTTAAAAAAATGTTGACTTAAGCGCCAAGTCTTCCTCTGAAAATTTGCCAACACTCGCGTTTAGTTTGCCCGGTGGCTAGCGGGAAGTTGTGGTTCTGTGCTAGATTACGAACTCAAGTCTCATTCCACACCCTTTAATTTTTCACAAAATTTCATCAGCTTTACAAATTTTGATAATTGGCCAAGAATTAAAAAAAAACACACACACACACACACACACACACATTCGCGTGAGATCTCACGGTTAGCCTCGCCTTTCGTCGGCTCAACCGGATTGCGTGGTTCCGTTCGGCAAAAGTAGATAAAAAAGATGACACAAAAAGAGTCACTGGTTTCCTGAGGAAGGCCACGGCAAACTTAGCATAGCACCACTAATGTTTGTTGTGTGGACTTACGTGGCCCTTTGGATATCACGGCTTCGGCTGGCGAGAGCGATCAAGCTGAATTGTTATCCAAATTTCTGGCAATGATAATTGCCGTTTCCGCGCTATAAACGGGTGAACGAGATCGCTCCCGCATTCTCCTCCCACGGCACGTGCAGAACATCGCAACTTGTGTAGCGAACGGCCTCTAGTCAAACGACGATCGACAGCAGCAGCACGGCAATAAAGGGTGATACGGATAAAATTTGGTCAAGGGAAAACGCATGTAAATCGGTGAAATCGTTTATTTAAAAAATCAAATTAAATTTCTTTTTCAAGTTTAATTAGTATTAAATTTAGGAAAAATATTCAGTTAGGCTTCGCTTTTCTAAATCCGAATTGCCGGGCCTTACGCCTAACCCCTGCCATCAGATTTTGTACAGCCACCTTGTCCACCTTCTTTGCCGCAGAAAGCCAGTTTGCCTTGAACTGTTGCTCGTCCTTATCAGTTTTTTGGTCTTCTTTAGGTTCCGCTTGACAATAGCCCAGTATTTCTCAATTGGGCGGAGCTCTGGCGTGTTGGGAGGGTTCTTATCTTTGGGAACCACCTGCACGTTGTTGGCGGCGTACCACTCCATGGCCTTTTCCGCCCAAAACAGTACGGAACAACCGTGTTTCTTCAGGAAAGGCAGCAGACGTTTATTCAAACACTCTTTCACGTAAATTTCTTGGTTGACAGTCCCGGAAGCTATGAAAATGCTGCTTTTCAAGCCACAGGTACAGATGGCTTGACAAACCAGATATTTCTTCGCGAACTTTGACAGTTTCATGTGCTTGAAAATATCTACTACCTTTCCCCTTCCTTTTGCCGTATAAAACTCCTGTCCCGGAAGCTGCTTGTAGTCGGCTTTGACGTTGGTTTCGTCGTCCATTACCACGCAGTCACACTTCGTCAGCATCGTCGTGTACAGCCTCCGGGATCGCGCTTTGGCCATCGTATTTTGTTTATCATCGCGATTAGGAGTCACTACCTTCTTGTAAGTCGATAGTCCGGCTCGTTTTTTGGCTCGATACACGGTTGTAGACGATACACCCAGCTTATTTGCGGCATCTCGTAGAAAGAGGTTAGGGTTTCGCTTGAAACTACCGGTAACTCTCTTTGTCGTCTCAGCGGCTTCCGGTTTTCGATTTCCCCCGATCCAGACTTCCTGGCTGTCAACAAACGTTCCCCAAACACTTTAATTACATTTGTAACGGTTGATTTGGCAACTTTTAGCGATTTTGCCAGCTTTGCGTGCGAGTAGCTCGAATTTTCGCGATGCGCGAGCAAAATTTTGATACGCTGCTCTTCTTCTTTGGACTGCATTTTGACAACTGAAGAGTGAATTCCAAAATGAAAGTAGGAGCAACATTCTACACACACACACCTTCAAAATGAGGGATGTTCAGGTTTTTTAAATGCAATATTGAAAGAATACGTCAAGTTGATATTGACCAAATTTCGATCGTATCACCCTTTATTGGTCGTAGCGACACCGAATGCAGCATCACCAACAGCAGCGCACAAAACTATCCGGTCCGGGAGAAGGCTCAAAAACGATTGAAACCTGATCGAAGCAATCGGTGCCTTTTTACAGCTTCTGATCTAGTGCAGTTTGGTTTGATGCTGATACAGTTTTTGGTTGACGCTCAAGGTTTTTCGTTCGGGTGTTTCGCTCGTGCGTTTTAGAGTGTGTTTTGCATAAGATTTTTGGTTTCTAATAGGGTGTTGTTTTATCAAAACTAAACTTTGATATTCAAAATGTTACAACCGGCACATTCGTGGGTCGATCGGCCACCACCCGATCACGCGCTTTTGCATCTTTCCCATCACTACGTGTATGTTGCCGTAGCTCTGGCACGATCATCTGGGTACGTTCGTAGCCTGGAGTACTTTCATCATACCTCCTGCAGCGCAACGATGTCGAATTTGCGACTCTTCAATTCGTTGAAGAGCCCTGGTTTTTTTCCCAGTCACGGCCTCGCAAGGCCCGCAGCTAACCCCACTATCTCGCAGGATGACCGTCGTGGTGTTGCTGTTTTCAGTCCCGAACACCACCAGGACGTTGTTGCACTCCTCACGCCACCCCTGGTATGGAGAACAGACGCGTACGGAGCCCCCAATCTCAGTTAGCATGCGACCAAAGCATCCACCAGGTTTGGGTACCCGATTTCCGCTAAGGTTGCTTGCACCACAGGTAGCCCCATGGGAAGGTTGAGAATCGGAGTTGTAAAACAAGAAGTGATATGACCAATATCCGAAAGTTGGGTGTATGGGGTCTCGAGTTGCACATGGTCTATCATTTGCCAGTAGAATTCACTTTTATTAATGTTTTATTTCCTTCAATATAATAGGGCACCATTATGATTTATTCTTATAATCATCTAGTTTTACATAAAAATCATGTTTTCTTTTCTCCACTTCATGCCATATTTAAGACAATTTGGCTTCGGCTATCATTGAGATTCTCGCAAAGTAAAAAGACGTCCGTTTAGATTGAACGTTAACAGTGGAATGAAAATTTATTCGTAACTATGTACTAAGGTAACTATGACTAAACATCAGACTGCTGTGATCGCGGATTATTTCGCCAACACTCCTCCCTAATCCTCGATCCCTACACCCATAGAAGAGGTTGCAAAAATCCAATGCCTATTTAGCACATCTCTGTGCCGATAATGCGCTGAAATGTGCACTGTGCCGAAGATGATATGTTTGAAAAACCGTAACTGGCATAAGGACTCGGCTCCCAACTAAAATGATGCATGACCACTACATTCAAGCAAAACAAGAAAAACATTTTATGGGATTTCGTTCCTATTGGATAATTCATCCCAGAAACAAGAAAATAAAAATATAAACCACAGCGCCCGTAGGGAGAATCGAACTCAAATCACTAACCAAATGGTCTTGCCAGAACGACATCTTAACCAGTGTACTAATTGAGCTTCATGCAGGAAGAGGGATATTTGTCATAGGCATTCTGCCACCGATCAATAACAAAAGAAACGCACGACAGTGGCTTCCCGGCGTTTGGCCTCCTTTCAAGGTATTCATTTGTCTTGCGATGGAAACGGGAAAGGGAACGGGAGTGGAGGAAACGGGAAACCCATTGAATGAGAACTGTGCTTTGCTTACTGCCTGCTATTACATACACACGCTACATATCCACAGCTGCTAAAGCCGGGCAGCTTGGCCGGTGCTTGTTTGCCGGTGAATTGAAGGAATATATTCTTGTTGCTTTTGCTACATACACACGCACAGCTTAGCCGTGGTTGTTTGCCGGCGAATTGAATTGAAGGAATGTTTTTTTTTGTTGTTTCTTTTACTGCATACACACGCACAGCTCGGCCGTGGTTGTTTGCCGATGGATTGAAGGGATTGAATTAGAAGGATGTTTTTGTTGTTGCTTTTGCTACATTCACACGCACAGTGCTCGGTTCGCTGGCTGCCTGGTGTTGGCCGGTATTTATTTCCATCCTTCTTCGTCTTGTGATGCGATAGGGAGGGACGTGAAAGCGTTTTTATTTTGTTTCTTTCAGACATACGCAATTCGGTTAACTTGGGAGATTAATGCCGGTGGGAGCAAATCGAATCAGCACCGATCGCGTTATCTTCTTGTACCAATGATGCTATGTAATTGACTACACGCCATTGGCACAGAGGCTGAATTTTGGGTGTAGCATCTGCTTCATCTTGTCGATTCCAGCTTTAACCAAGGGCTTGGTGAATCCGTCTGCGACTTGCTCCTTCGTGTTGACGTAGTCCACCGCTACCTTACCGTCATCGATCGTTTCGTGGACAAAATGATAACGAATGTCCACATGCTTCGTCCTCGGGTTGTAGCATCCGTTCTTGGCTATGCAGATGGCAGATTGATTGTCGCACAGGATTGGTACAACAATTTCTCCGGTAATTTGCTTCAATAAATTCCGCCACCACAACGCCTCCTGGATCGTCCTCGACATCGCCATGTATTCAGCCTCGCAACTTGATAAAGCTACCGTTGACTGGCGTTTCACGTTCCAAGAGATAGCACCACCTTGGAACATGAACACGTATCCCGTCGTCGATCTCGCTGTGTCCTTGTCTCCTCCCCAATCTGCATCGGTGTAGCCAACTAGCTCTCCGTTGCCTTGCTTGCTGTACCGCAGCCGATTGCTCGCCGTTCCTTTCAGGTACCGTAGAATTCTTTTCACTGCGTCCCAGTGCTTTGGTCCCGGATTGCTGTTGAATTCACTGACTGCATTCACCGCGTAGCTGATATCCGGACGTGTTGCTTGCGCAATATACTGGAGACATCCTACAGCTTCCTTGTAGGGAACCTTCTTCATTCGTTCGTCCTCTTCTGGTTTCTGTGGTGACATCGATTTGTCCAACCGCTCGCTGACCTCAAACGGTGTACTCACAGGATGACAACTTCCCATGTGAAATCTGTCCAAAACTTCTTCGATGTAGTTCTGTTGGTCAAGAGTCAATTCACCACGTTCTCGATTCCTGCTGATCCTCAGTCCCAGGCACAACTTCGCTTCGCCCAGATCTTTCATCTGGAACCGTGTGCTCAAAAACCTCTTCAGCCGCTTCTTCAGTTCTGCGTTGTTGGTGAAAATCAGAAAGTCGTCCACATAGATAGTGACGAACAACATTCTGTCCTCATCGATGGAGAAGTACAGACATGGATCAACTTTCGATTTCTCCAGTCCGAACTCCCGTAACGCCTCGTCTAGCTGCTGATTCCAGACACGACTGGATTGCTTCAATCCGTAAAGCGCTTTTCTAAGCCGACACACCTTCGTCCTGTCTTGCTGAAAACCTTCGGGCTGCTCTATATGGATTACCTCGTCGTTGAGTCTGCCTTGCAGAAAAGCTGTGACCGCATCCATTTGGTCCACGTCGAGATCAAACTTTGTCGCCAACGCCATCAGGTACCTTATGGTTGAGTACCGGACCACCGGTGAGTAAACTTCGTCGTAGTCTATGCCCGGTCGCTGTGCGCACCCTTTCACGACCAAGCGCGCCTTGTACCGCTCGATCTGGCCATCGGGTCCACGCTTCGTTTTGAAGACCCACTTATTTTTGACCGCTTTTCCGCCCTTCGGTAGTTCTTCCAACGTCCACGTTTGGTTGGCCTCCAACGCGCTGATTTCTTCTCGCATTGCCGCTACCCACAGCTCTCGGTCTGGTCTACGCAACGCCTCTTTGTACGTAGTCGGATCGTCCATCGTCTTTACATCCGAAACTGCGGCACCTCGTGCACCACCCCGTGCAATTGTCGACTGTTGGGAAAGGTTTTGGCCAATAAACGTGCTATAAGTAACAAAATCTTTGTTCTTGCCTGGAGGTTGGCGCTCCCTACCGCTGCGCCTCGACACATGCTCTATTTCAGCTGGTCTTTTTGATTGCGGCGGGAGCGCGATGTCGCCATCTGCATCCTCGAATTCACTTTCGGAACTGCTGCTGCTGTTCGCCATTCGTTCGACAGTTGAATGCTCTGCAGCCTCATCCTGCTCCAGCTCGGGTTGCACCGGAATGGACGAACTCGCCCGTTCCACGGATGAATTAATTCTCGCTGGCAAATCACCTCTCGCTTCGGTGACCATCTCGTCCGAAAATTCAATTTCCAAAAACTCAATTTTGCTTCCTTTTTCAGATGCTGACGCCTTGCTTCGGCCCTCGTCCAGGATCTTCACATCACGGCTGATAATGATATCGTTGCTCTCCGGATCGTAAAGTCGATACCCTTTTATGTCCTCGGCATAACCGACAAACACACACTTCGTCGATTTTGGGTCTAGCTTCTTCCGCTTCTGCTTCGGTACATGCATCATCGCTGTTGATCCAAAAATTTTCAAGTGTCCAACAAAAGGTTTCCGTCCGGTCCACGCCTCTTGTGGCGTCTTTCCGTCCAAGGTACGAGTTGGGCTCCTGTTGATCAAATAGACCGCTGTGTTCACCGCTTCGGCCCAGAACTTTTTCGGCATGTTAGCGTCGTTCAGCATACACCTCACCTTCTCCAGAATCGTCCGGTTCATTCGTTCCGCAACGCCATTTTGCTCCGGCGTATACGGACACGACTTCTGATGCCGAACACCATCCTTCTTCATGCTCGTCTTGAACCGATCGTTGATATATTCTCGGCCGTTGTCGCTGCGCAAAACTTTTAATTTGCAGCCAGTCTGCCGCTCCGCCATCGCCTTGAAGTTTTCATACGCCTCGTACGCCTGGTCCTTCGTCACCAACGTGTAAATAAACACCTTTCGTGTAGCATCGTCGATAAAGCTCACGAAATATTGACTTCCTCCTAGTGACGTCACTTCAAATGGTCCGCATAAATCGGTATGAACCAACTCCAAACGCTGCTTGGCTCTCGAGTCGCTGTTCGGGAATACATCACGAGCATGCTTACCCTGCAGGCAAGCCACACAATCCAACGTATCAGCCTTTTTCATCGAAAATCCGTTTGCCATCCACTCCAACTGCTTCAAACTTTGCAGGTTCAAGTGGCCTAATCGCCTGTGCCACACTTCGAGCTCCCCGCACACGTATGCCTTCTGCACCTGTCGGTTGAGTCGATACAATTCTCGTTCCGCAGTGCCAGACGCGAAAATTTCTCCAGTTTCGGTAAGCACCTTACAATCATCCGCCGTAAACGCCATCGTAAAGCCTTTGCTGCAGATTTTGTTAACCGACAACAAGTTCGCTGCTAGCTCTGGTACTTCCAACACGTCCTGTACGTCCACCGGCCCTTCGATGCAATTCAAATTGACCACGCCTCTTGCTTTGGCTGTCATGCTGGTTTTATTCGCCGTGTCGATCTGAAACGACACCTTCTGCTGCGCTTGAAAATTCGGTCCAGCTCTGGCCATGTGGGTTGTGGCTCCAGAGTCAAAATACCACTCATCTTGATTCACGTCGCTCACCGCCAAAACTGCACACATCGCTCGACCTCTTCGTCCTTTTGTCATCGTTGCTCCGGTCTTCTCCGGACAACTTGCTGCGTAATGCCCCGGTTTGTGGCAATTGAAACATGTTACATCTCGCCTGCTTGAACCGCCGCCACCACGACGTCGCTGCTGCTGGTGGTGGTGCCCACCTCCGCTGTAGAAAGCCCCTTCGTCACTGCTGCTTCGTGGTCCATTTTTGACTTGGACATCTTGCAGGATTTTGGATTTCACTGCATCCGCATTTAACGCCTGTCCCGACGCCTCCAAGCCCATCACCATCGGCGCATAGTACTTCGGCAATCCCATCAAAAGTAGCGAAGCGAGCCACTCATCAGCAACAGGAAAATTTATTTCAGCCAGCTTGTGGCTCGTTGAAACCATGGCATCCACGTACGCTTCTGTGCTCGAAAAATTTTCTAGTCGGATCGAAGTAAGCTGCTGCAACAAACCAATGCGACGATAAATTCCGTCATCTTGAAAAGCGTTTTTCAGCTTTCCCCAGGCCTCTCTCGCGTTCTTCGCGTCCATAACCAGGCTGTAATTCGTCTTCTCCAGGGATAGGCAGATTGTGGACAGCGCCTTCATGTCAATCTCCTCCTCGACGACTTCGCCTTCCTTCGGTTCGACCGCGCACCAGGAACCCTCCCGGATGAGCGTCATTTTCATTGCGAACGCCCACGAAACGAAATTTTCTCCGCCCTTCAGCTTCTCGATCGTCAGAGCCACACTGCTTCCGCCGGTCGCACGAACCGCTCTCGCCGCACCGCTTCCAGTGTCTCCCGACAAGCTGCTTCCGCTGCCAGAATACATTTTTGTTTCTTGAAGAACTTCTTGATGTTACTGCTTCATGTAACTGCTTGAGGATTACTGTTTCGAGAACTTTCTACTAACTATTCCACTACTTCCGGTTATGTCCATTTACCTGGGCCCATAACCTCTCGCAAAGTAAAAAGACGTCCGTTTAGATTGAACGTTAACAGTGGAATGAAAATTTATTCGTAACTATGTACTAAGGTAACTATGACTAAACATCAGACTGCTGTGATCGCGGATTATTTCGCCAACAGAGATTGATCATCGATATTTCCCCTTTAACGATAGGCATCCTTAAGCCCTTCTCCATCCATCCTAAGCTATCTCGGTTCTTTGTCTCCTTAAGAAAAAGAAATCAGTCGATCCACCAGAGTCTCCCTTTGAGTTTGATTTGAATGAGAATAGAAGGAACGATTATTGTTTTTATTAAAAATTTATGAAACGCGAAAATATTTCCACAGCCGGCAGAAAGACATCAAATCGAAGAAAAAGCGAATAAGCTGATGGTGTCTGTTTTATTGCTTCGCCACGCCGCTGCTGTTGCCACTGAAATTGAACAAACTTTGCGGAATTTATCTCTTCTCCACACTTAAATCTGGGGGAAAAGCTCGTCACAATCAGTAACTTTCAAGTTAGTATTAGTAGGAAAGAACGCTCCCTTGCCATCAGAACTTCCGAGTCCGATATTTGTTTGTTTTAAATTGCGGCGAAGGCAAGTGCTTCTCCAACATGCCAAAGTCGCACAAAGAGGCCAACATCCAGGAGACTGCTTAAAAAGGAAAGAAAAAAAACAACTCTTGAATTAACTGAGGTGAAAATACTATCTACTCTTAACGAAGTTTACCTAGAGGGGATGTTAAGTTTCTAGCAAAGAAAAGAATAAGAGTTGACATTTTCTACATTCTTGTCTTACTGGTTTCCTCTATTTGAAATGGTACAAAATTGACATTCCACAATGGTTTTGAGCAGTGTTGGCAGGGTGGAAAGTGAATTCTATGTTATTTATTTCTAATCATTGACATAAACTTATAGGATCAGATTCATTCAAAATTCTGTCATCACAAATGGATTAAATATTGGCTAAAAAACTCAATACTATCTTCAGCCTATCAAGCAGTTCGGCTTTCTCAGAACAAAAAATAATTGATCGCAAATTGGACCGCAATCAACTGTACGGAGAAAATCGATTGTCCCGCCTCGTGCCTCCATCATTCCATACCGCGCGCACCTCTTTTCACCCACTTTTAATTATTTTCCGAGGCATTTCAAATTAAAATTGACATTTTATGGTGGAGATTCGCCTGACTGGAAGATATTATTTTTTATCGACAGCCTTGGCTGCTGGAACAACGCCATCAGAGCGAGCAGGCATCGGCGCATAGACGCGGCTGATAATTTTAAGATTTTCCAGGCAACTTGAAAATGGGACAATTAAAACAAATTTAAATACTTTGTCAAAAAGTTCTCAATCCGCCCGGCACCCGACCTCCAACTTGGGTTCATCTCAAGCAATGCATCCCGGCACGCGGGCGACTGATGTAATCAACGAGAATAGAATCACACTCCGAGACGTGGAAAAATTGTGTCTGCTTTGGATTGCGAGAACATTGAAGTGCTTAGAAAGGGCGCTTGTATTTATTTTTCTTTCTTACCCAACATTCTGAACATTTTTATTTTAGTATAGGTTTGTTTAAGAATACATATATTCACAACCGGGAAGTTAACTTTATATGAATTTATTCTATCCATTGACATAGAATGTGTACGATTATTTATGTTGTTGATTTCGGAAATTGCCGTCTGTTTGAGTTGAACAAGTTACGTATTACATTTTAGAAAACCTTTGGATTCGGAAAGATTCAAATCGGCTATGAATAATTCCAAAAAATAAGAAGAGAAGGAGAAAAAGGAAGAGAAATGAAGGAAACATAAACATATTTTTCAAGCTGTCACATGTGACTTTTGTCAAGTAACAATTACGTACAGTTCCACAATTCATTTTCAAATATATTCATTTTTGCAATTTAAAAAAACTATAAAAAGTTTCGTATCGATTCATCTAGTTCTGAATTAGAGCCATAAGTTTTTATATGGAAATTTGCATGGAAAACAAAATTTTTCAAAAAAAAGTACATTGGATTTTAAATATTCACAAAACATTTCATTTGACCAAACCAACTAAAATCTAATTATTTTCTATTTTTTTTATTTTTTGCGTTTGTGACTGTATATTTGAACGCTGTTTATTGTGTTGTTGTTGAATTATTATCCGTCCAATAATTATCTGATAATATCTGATTTATGCCAAACAACTCATGTCATGGTATGAAATTTGATGATTTTTGTATTTGGAGCATATTAAAGCAACTATTAAAAAAATATTAATGAGATATGAATTTATATTTGCTTCAACGAAATAAATCAAGGAGCGTTTGTCCTTTTATGTGATGTGTGCGATTTTTGTGCAAACTATTTGTATGAAATTTTTCATTTTGAAAGTTTTATTAGTCATGCAGCGTGTAATACGTGATTTGGAATGAGTTGTGATTTAAGCATGTTCTGAAATATTTCATACGAAGCTCTCGATCGTTCTCAAAACGACCTAGACCAGCGATTGGCAAACTTTTGAGTAAGAAGAGCGAAAATCTATAAATTTCCAAAATTTCAGCATTTCAAAGAGCCGCTCTTTTGTTTTTTTTTACAAAACTAAATACATTCTATCCTGAATATTTAGTAAATGAAAATGTTACTTATCAGGGATTTTTTCCAACTAAAAATTTGTTATAAAGTTAAATGTTTTTTTTTAAGATACGCACATAAAAAATAGGGCATTTTCAAACCTTCTAACTTGGTTTGATCTATGTTATATGCACGTAGTAAAAAAAGAGATGAAGAAAATTTAAGTTAAATCTCAAGCTGAAGTTTTCGTCAAAGTAAACGATTTATAAACATCAAAGCAGATGAATATTCCAGAAATCAAATAAAACTTAGGGGAGAATGAGGATACTTGATCCCTGGGAATACTTGATTCTTTAGCTATGTCTCGAAACTGGAATGTCTTACAAAGATCAAATGATCTAGCAAAATGTGCCAAAAAGAGCAAAATAACGATGCTTGCAGTTTAAATTTTTTTTAACAAAATAATTGTTTGAGTAATTGAACTTTGTTTGAAAAATTTTACAAAATGTAACTTGAAGATCTTTTTTCATCACTTTAAAATGTTCCTCACATGGTACAATTATAACCAAAACATATTTTCAAAGCAATCGAAATCTCACAACTTTTTTTCAGAAAAAGTTTTCTAAAACGTTGATTATGGGTATAATTGATGCCTAGAGTTATAAACGGCATATTCTTCTTCTGAATTGATCGTTTTCATTGCTGATTACGAGATTACTAAGATTTATCCAAAAACTAATATTTATTCAACAATTGTCTGAAGAAAAAGGCTAAATTAATTAATTTTCTATTAATTATAAAAAATAGCGCCTTTAAGTATGCAATGTCATTAGCGTTGAGACAAAGTTATGGAATTTTCTTCTTCTGTCAGCTATAAATTGTGAAATGAGAACAAAATAGTCAAAAAACATTCTATCTTGGGGTTTTGTTTGATTTTTATACAAGGATTAGGGCTTCCTGAATTAAAGATCAAGTCTCCTTTAATAGGGCATCAAGTCTCTCCTAACTTCAGAAAAATTGCAATTTTTTAACTCTCACGAAAATGCTTCTAGTTCATCTACGAGTTCAAGTATCGTTGTAATTTTTGGAGCATAGAAACGTTACAAGCTGTCAGAAAATGTAAAAGACGGCGAGTTGCTAAATTTTTCCAAAAAGATATGGTAAAAACAAGAAAAGGGGATCAAGTATCCCCATCCTCCCCTATGTATTCGAAAATTTAAGCTTCTAAAAAATACAACCTTATGTGGAAAATGAAACTCTTATGATATTAAAAATATTTGAATATGAAAATCGTTAAAGTATAATATAAACTTTACAATGCATTTTTTTAAAGCCATAGTCATCTCTCAATTTTTGTAAAGAAAAGATTTTCCAAAATGTATGTTACGGGTTCAACTGATCCCTAGTGTTCGGGATTGTAGAACGAAAAACTATTTTTCGTAGCAGCTTGTATTACAGCAGCTCAAACTGTAAATTTTATTTTATATAATTAGTGATCGTAAATATTTTTAATGTGTATTAATACCTACAATTTTAGTTTCCTTGTATAATTTTAAATGTTCTGTGTTTAGTGCGTGTTTGTCGGAAAAAGCAGTTTCTTAATTTTGTGAATATGAAAGATTAACAAATGAAATTTTGCACTTTTCAGGCTAACTTAATAATTCCGGTATTCCGGATTCGCTACTTTTCCACTGCTTTATTGAGGCGGCCCAAATGACTTGCGAAAACGTGGTAGTAGTTAAGCTCGAAAACTTACTCACGGATTCTCGTGAAATTGTCCCTCACTTAATCTTCGAGAATTAACAATTTGGCGATAGAACTTCACAAACTATTAAATAGTAGGAACGGTAGGGGAGAATGAGGATACTTGATCCCTGGGGATACTTGATTCCTTAGCTATATCTCGAGACTGGGATGTCTTACAAAGATCAAATGTTCTAGAAAAATGTGCCAAAATGAGCAAAATAACAATGCTTGTAGTTTAAAATTTTTTAACAAAATAATTGTTTGAGTAATTGAACTCTGTTTGAAAAATTTCACAAAATGTAACTTGAAGATCTTTTTTCATCACTTTAAAATGTTCCTTACATGGGAAAATTATGAAAAAAATATTTGTTCCACATAGTATTCCGTCTTACGACATAACTTGACGAACATAATTCCTAAAATTCACTCGGTCCATGGCAACCGTTCTCCAATTTCTCGGGCACCCCACGTTCGCCAGATCACGCTCCACTTGGTCTAACCACCTCGCTCGTTGCGCCCCCGCTCGTCTTGTTCCTACCGGATTCGTAGCGAACACCTGTTTTGCGGGACAGTCGTCCGGCATTCTCGCAACATGTCCCGCCCAGCGTATCCGGCCAGCTTTCACCACCTTCTGGATACTGGGTTCGCCGTAGAGTCGCGCGAGCTCGTAGTTCATCCTTCGCCTCCACATTCCGTTCTCCTGTACGCCGCCAAAGATGGTTCTTAACACTCGTCGCTCGAATACTCCGAGTGTACGCAGGTCCTCCTCGAGCAATATCCATATTTGTTCCAATGTATCGATCGTTCGAGCGTAAAATGAACTTCATAATGCCATATTTTCAAAGCAATGGAAAACACTCAACTTTTTTCAGAAAAAGTTTTCTAAAATGTTGATTATGGGTACAATTGATCCCCCTTCCAAACGGCATATTCTTGTTCTGAATTGATCGTTATGATTGCTGATTACGAAATTACTAATATTTATCCAAAAACTAATATTTATCAAACAATTGTCTGAAGAAAAGAGCAAAAATAATTAATTTTCTCTTAATTATAAAAAATAGCGCCTTTAAGTATGCAATGTCATTAGCGTTGAGACAAAGTTATAGAATTTTCTTCTTATGTCTGCTATAAATTGTGAAATGAGAACAAACATGACCAAAATAGTCAATTAACATTCTATCTTGGGGTTTTGTTTGATTTTTTTACAAGGATTAGGGCTTCTCGAATAAAAGATCAAGTCTCCTTCAATAGGGCATCAAGTCTCCCCTAACTTCAGAAAAATCGCATTTTTTTTACTCCCACGAAAATGCTTCTAGTTCATCAACGGGTTCAAGTATCGTTGTAATTTTTGGAGTATAGAAACTTGAAGTTACAAGCTATCAGAAAATGTCAAAGACGGCGAGTTGCAAAATTTTTCCAAAAAGATATGGTGAAAATATGAAAAGGGGATCAAGTATCCCCACTCTCCCCTATAGTTATTGCCTTCACGAGATCTATTTAACAATGTCGTTTCCTGTGGTGTGTTCTAGCTTGTCATAAATTACACTTGTCAAAGAACACATGGGCGTTCGGGCAAGGAAGTTTTTTGGTGGGTTCATTATAGCAGAAACCAGGGGTTTCAACACCTAGAGTCCAAAAAGATATACATATTTTTCTTCTGAATGGATGGTTATCATCGCTAAGAAGAAATTACTAATATTTGTCAAATAACTAACATTTATCCAGTAATTACTTAATGAAAGTATAGTATACATAGATTATAGGGTAGTAGACAAACTTTTTTTTTTTGTATGACACTTACAAACTGTGAAATGAGAATTTTAGACCAAACATAGTCATTATATCTTTTGATTTTGCTTGATTTTTGCCAAGCGTGTCTCCTTTAGTTAAGGATCAAGTCTCCTTTTACTTACTTTTTTTTAAATATTATTCGTGAAAATAGTAAATAGCATTCGGAACTATTAAATTATTCCAAACAATTTTTTTCAATTTACAATACATATTTTGAAAAAATGTTAAAACTTAAAACTGAAAAATTAGGCAAAAGTTACGGATTTATTGAAAAAAAAAACAGCATTTTTCAAAAATGACCTTTCTCGAAAAATAATAAAATAATAATGAGGAACCGTCAACTAGGGCAACATTTTTCAACTTCGAAGGCTTATAAAATCTTAATGCATATACAGATAATCATACATTGTACATCAAAAGTTTTAAGGTTGATGGGACACCAAATTGACGTAGTCAGAAAAATTATTGGTTTTACCAGTTATTTTTAAATTTTCAAAAACATGCGATTTTCACCCTACTAAGAGAAAGGGGTAAGTTGCAACAAACTCTGTTATTAAAGAAAAATCAAATGAAAACGTTTGAAAACTTATAGTTTTTGATACATCTGTGATGTCATAACTCATAAAGCACCAATTGCAGTAATTTTTTGTTTGTTTCGGAATAAATTTTACATTTTTCTATCAAAAATGTTTTTAAGGAAAAAATGTTTATTTGCTGCATACATTTAGGGGTAAGAAAATACTTCAAATATTCTATGAGCTTAAATCATGAAAACAAATCTTAGGATGGATGAAAATTGAATGTTAACAAAAGCATAATGCAAAACAATCATATCCCAGCATATGGAAACGAGATTTATGAGGTTTTGTTCAGATTTTCATTTTGTTGCATTTTGTCCCAGACTGATAAGCTGCCCCTACTCGCATAACAGTCCCATATGAATTTTCGTCATTTTTCATCTAACCTGACAGTTCGTCATTTTGAACATAGGGCTTCAATATAAACCAATAAAAAAGAGATTTTGGTCCAGAAATTTCGAGAAAAATAAAAACTCGTGGCTGTCCCATATGGAATATACCCGCATAACAGTCCCATATGTGAAATTAGACTGAGTCGATTTGGGGTCATTTTTGAATTTCTCAAACCCTGGGGTCTTAAAAGCTTCGTTTTGGTCCAAAACTCATCCATGATTTTTTGCAGAATTTTTAAGTAACGTTTACATGAGTAAATTTGAACTTTTAGGTTTGTATGGGAAAATTGAATATTTTGTACTGAAAAATCAACATCATTTTTGTTTCTTCTCTGGAACCGAGTCTGCTAATGGTTTTGGTGCCAATTTATAAATTCCTTCAAGGAAATTTCCCGCTGAACAACTTTGTCGAATATCATAACTTCGTATCTTTTTAGACAAAAAAGTTATTAGCTGTTTAACAGGTGTATGTCTTTTTGGATTGATAAACCATGAATTCAATTGACACCACTGCTTCTGCCCCACGAAGTATGGCATTAAAAGTGGTCTTGCAATACTTTGCCAGGCACCCAGCAGTGATGTCAATTAAATTTCTTGTTTATCAATGTCAAAAGACATACACCTGTTAAACAGCTAATAACTTTTTTGTCTAAAAAGATACGAAGTTATGATATTAAAATAAAATAAAAAATAAAATTCAGAGTCCCTTAACCTCATTGGCTTAGATGCCTAAATTTACATCATAATACCAATTTCTTAAAAAAAAATTAAAACCAAATCCCGTAACGAATGAGCTTTTTCGTGCCGACTATGCTTCGATGATGACTTTGCAAAAAAAATGTTTTCAATCTTAATGCTGACAATTGTGAACATGTATCTACAACAATCTCGATCTGAAGACTAGATACGATTTCTAGCAATAGCTCGTTGATTCTGTTGTTTATGAATAAAACTTTAAAATTGACCATCGAATCTACCACAAAATTTTATTAAATTTGGAAATTATAAACCAAAATTTAATTTATTCATTTATTTTTGTTCTTCTTAATAGTAGGTGAAAATGAAATCTAAAATTGAATTTTGAACATTCAAATCAACATTGAAATATTCAAATCAGTATGACACAAAACTTTTCTAAAAATTGAACTTATTGTTGAGTTTTTAAAGGTAAACTAAAAGTGAAGCAGTTTCTTTACACGCTACAAATACTTATGGTTTTTTTTAGTGGAAAACTGTCATGAAGTTATAAAAACAATATTATTTTTAATTTTATTTCATTTTTCTCCCATTCACAAAAAGGTTGTTATCTTCACCAAGTCGAGACACCAATTAAAAATTTGAACATATATTGTAGTTTCGCAAATTGTGGCTTTAAGAGTCCAAAATTCTTGATAATAATTTGAAAGAGGTAGAAAATGCTCAAACAGTGGCATTACGATTTTTGTTTAAATTTTCTACAGTATAAATTGTATTGATTGGGTTGTGTTTTACTAGTGTTCAATATCTGGGATCTGTTGAATAACTAGTGCTTCTACCCTAATTGTTTTCTTTTACGCCAAACTTGTAGACATGTCACTTCCTTCACTATTCGTTGTTATGCAAACAACACATGTCATGGTATGAATTTTGGCGATTTTTATATGCTCCAAATAACTATTTAAAAAAAATGCAATATAAATAAAATTGAATTTATATTTGCTTTTAAGCAATAAATCAAGGAATGTATTGGTGAAATGTGTAGTTTGCGTGAAATTAGGATAAAATATTTTTTTCCCATTTGTGTCCTGACTCACCCAATTTTACGGTATTTTGTCATTGTTCTGGATCGTCCCACTTCAACTATAGTGGACTGTAAACACTTTCACTTTGGGACGATCAGAACTAAGCACAACTTAGTGCTCACTTTACAGTCCGTGTCCGGGGGAGGCAATCAAGGCCCTGGGGAAATGGTTCAGTGATATTTGCACTCCGATCGGTATGAACACTAATATTCGCGGGGAGGAATTAACTTTATTTCCCTTTACTTAAGGATCGACCGACGGGGGTACAAAATAACTGGAGCCGATGTGTAGTCAGTGGAGGTTGGAAAAGAATAATTTATTTTGGTTTATGATCAGCTGTTGCTGTCGGCACTATCGATAGTCGATCGTGCCCATGGGAGTGAGTTCTCGGGAGAGAATCTAACACTCGGTGATGTGGTTAGGGTGGCTCGGCTTTATAGCAGTTCATTATATAATCCAAAACAGTCATCATTCACTTGTGTTTGTCCTTTTTATGCGATTTCAGTGCAAATCTATTTGTATGTAATTTTTCGTTATAAAAGTTTCAATAGTCTAGGAGCGAGTGACGACATTTTGATGAGATTAGTTTTCAATTATTCAGACGTGTAATGTGTGGTTTGGAATGAGTTGTGAGTTATTTTAGAAGCATGTTCTGAAATATTTCAAATGAAACTCTCGATCGTTCTCGAAACGACCTAAACCTTAAAAAAATTGGACGTTAGAGGACAAATGGCCAAGCTGGTTAAAATCCACTTTAAATGTACAAAACAGAATATAATAGATTTTGTCGTTTTATGTATTTTTAAGTTGTTTGGATTGATTTTTATGATCCCAATTTCATGTATTGTATTTTATCATCTTCATAACAATCATGTTTGCTGTAAAAGTTGAATAAAAATCAAAAGATCTTTATATCTGCTCTCCACATATTTTCTCAAATAGGGATGAATCATCCCAGAGGATGAAAATCCCGTAAAAAAAAATATTTTCTAAAAGTGTAATTATGCAGAATGCAAAACTTCGTTTACCGTTGTGGTGTCAAAGTTGTCAAAGGAAATACAATGTCAAAAACTGTCTTCAACCCCCCGAACACTGTTAGACTTATAACACCAGAATAAGATATTTAAGAACCAAATGTGGTTTTGGTATTCCAACAGAATTTTAGTGGTTTATCAAGTATTATAAACCAAACATAAATTTGAAATCTACCACAAGAAAAATTGTCAAGAAACAAATTTATCCACTTGAGACGGAAATATGATAGATTAATTCTTATTAAATCCTGATAAAACTTAATTTGCAAATGTTTGTTCTTTTGAAATATGTTTCTAAATGAAATCTTTTATTTTCAATCAATCAGTATCTAACATGCTTAACTGACAGTGTTTGAAAAAGTTGAGGTGTGTTTTTCAACCGTTGATTCTCCCTTCATAAATCTTGTCAGCTTCGTACGCCAATGGCTAATTTTTTATTTAGGATCTCAAGGTTAGAATAACGGCAAAGACACGGAGGTTAAAGTGGCATAAGAAAAACAGAACATACTTTCAAATTTAATCCGATCAGTTTTTTTCGCAGCTGACAACGGTCCCGTTCTCTGGCTAGAAAATGATGATGGTGGCGGTGATAATAATGACGAGGGCGACGACGACGGTGCCAAAAATCAAGGCCATTGGAATTACGAATCGAGCGGTTGGTGTGAGGAGAAACACTGTGGCCGTGATGCCTTTTTTCGCTTTCCACAACTTCCCCAAAGGGGTCCATGAAATAACCGCTGCCGAAGACAAGTGGCGGGATCGCCCACGCTATTTACCGGAACGAAAAGTTTAAACTGTGTTCTCGTTCAATGGGCACAATCATCCCTCTGGGACGCACTTGATTCGTGAAAGCTTCTAGTTTGCGAAGAAGAAAAAATGCGAAGGAAATGCGGAAAGACACGTGACCTCCTCGTGAAAACCGGATGCTACGCAATAAAATATGCGTAGACGTGACGTCATTATACCTGGCATACTGGAAAGGAGGCAAGGAAGTTTCTTTCTGGTTACCCCCTTGTATCCTATACGTATTCCACAAAAAGACACACCAGTTTTGAGGACTGTGTGTAAACACTGCGAGTTCCAACCACAGACAAGAAGGGAATGCATTGTAAAACTATGATTGTCTTAAAAAGAAAATTCAAAGGATTTATTCGAAAAGGTTATTTTGCACAATATTTCACAGGCAGTCAAGTGATCTCATTTTTTTAGGTTTTATTTTAATTTTTTTCAATAACAAACTTTCAGGCGCAATCACACTTCTAAGTAATCGAAGAGCATAGAGCCATTCGAATTCAGAGTGTTGTTCATGTGACTTTTGATAACTGAAACTTCTGATGACATTGTTATTTAGACACCACCTTATGACGATTAATCCGCATATTCTTTCAATTCCATTGATGTCACATACCTTGTCTGTGACAAAAAAACAGAAGAAGTCACTCAGCCACTTGACAGTGAATTTAAGCCATGCTGAATGAGTGGCCAGGCCTTCCAACCGTTTATTGAAGCGGTATCGAAATGAGGGGCGAAAAATTGAAGACTTGAAGATTTTCTGAAGAGTATTATAGATGCTAGTGTGTATAAAGCTCTTTACAAAAATTAACAATGGAACCACGATGAAATTAATTTTTCGATTAAAAGAAAGTTTTATTTGCTATTTGAAATCAACACTCTAAAACTCAAATTATTTTTTCATAAAAAATTCACAGAAGCTTAGTTTTATGGTTACAAACCACTTTCGTTCACCGGAAAACATTATTGTTGAGGATTTTTTTTTAACATTTTTACAAAAATTGCATACCAACAGGGGCTAAAGAACTTACCTTTTACTTTTCAGTAGCTTTTCGTTGGTAGTTTTTTTTAAACACTTCAATCGTGTTTTCCTAAAATTTGAAACATATTAAGACTGATTTATAGCTTTATAGTTCCTCAAATAACTGAGATATTTAAACTTGTACGAAGAATAAACAAATGCATGGCATGGGAGAGTATTCGGATACAACAAATGTTTCTCTGATTATATAAAAGCCCTCCCTTTTCAAGAAGGGAGATAGTGAGCGGGAAGAGGAGCTCACATACAATTTTTTGCATAACTCGTGATCTAATCAAGCAAATAAAACCAAATTTGACATGGGATGGTATTTGGGTACAAGAAATATTTCTATGATAAAAAGAGACCCTTCATTCCTCCCCGTAGAGGGGAGATAAAAAGCTTGGAGGGGGGCTCTTTTAGATTTTTTTGAATCACTCGAAAATTAATCGAGTAAATGAAACCAAATTTTGGCATGGAAGGCAGATACGAGGAATGATTAGATGGTTTTTTGCATAACTCGAGAGCTTATCAAGCAAATGGAACCAAATAAGGCAATCGGGTATGAGAAATATTTAGATGATGATTTCAGTTAAGTATTTGAAAAAAAATGGCATGGAAGGGTTATTGGGTAGCAGAAATTACCTAAGACTGTTTTAGATCCCTCATAAATTTTAGTGGGAAAATGAGAAAGGGGAGAGAGGCTCCCATCCTTTTTTAGCATAAATGTACCTAATCAAGCAAATGAAAGAAATTTGGCATGGGAGGTTATTTGAGTGCGAAATATATTTCTTTGATAATTTGAGACCCCAGAGGATAGATAGATAAGGAAGAAATGATTCACACATATTCTTCAATTTGCTTAATTTCTGGGAAGCCTTCAATCTTCCAGAAATCACCATAAAAGACTTGATTTAAAACATTCATGACATTATTTTTGAATTTTATATATCTTAAATCCAATTTTTCTCTCAATGAAAAAAAAAAAACAGTGTTCTTCATTCGGTCAAAAAGCACGTCAACATATTTTCTAGTTTTTCAGATTGTGACTTCTAGAGCACAAAATTCTCAATAATGACCCAATGATTGTTGTTTTATTTGCTTCTGACGTATCTTTACCAATAGTACCACAAGAAATATTGAGCACTTGACTTTTCTATGCTTTTTTTTATTGAAAACTTGGTATCCCCTAAAAAATTAAAAGGAAACGGTCAATATAGAGTACTTGATACTCTTAAGCATAATAGTATTTTAAGGAAAGTTTAATCATTTTGATGTATATCGAAAAACTTTCAACAAACTAGAAGTACTTTAAACTGCTTAAGGTAGTTTATGGAAGCAAAAGGTAGCTCATCAGATCTCAACTTAAAAAGCCATTTTACATATTTTTTCCTTAGGGGAGAATGAGGATACTTGATCCCTGCGGATACTTGATTCCTTAGCTATATCTCCGAACTGGAATGTCGTACAAAGATCAAATGTTCTAGAAAAATGTGCCAAACGGAACAAAACAGCAATGGTTGAAGCTCAAAAACTTCTAACAAAATAAGTTTTTGGGTTATTGAACTTTGTTTGAAAAATTACACAAAATGTGACTTGAAGATCTTTTTTCATCATTTTAAAATGTTCCTAACATGGAAATATTATTACAAAAATATTTATTCCAATACATCAATATTTCGAGTGTAAAATGAACTTCAAAATACAATATTTTTAAAGCGATGGAAAACTCCCAACTTTTTTCAGATAAAGTTTCTAAAATGTTGATTTTGGGTACAATTGATCCCTAATATATGGGTACAAATGATCCCGGTATATTCTTGTTCTCAATGGATCGTGGTCATTGCTGGTTACGAGATTATTAATATTTCAGGTATCAGGTATCAGAATGGGGGTAGGCTTAATAGCGGCACGTTATCCAAACATACGGGAAAATTGTGCCTAGCCTTTTTTTATCCAAGATTTCATCATTTACCTGAGAAACCTGAAAAACCTATAAAAGGAAGAAATAAATTCAATCTATTTAAGATGGCATAAAGCCTTTCTCCACTAGGGATTATTAGCATTAAAGCTCTTTTCTACATTCGGTAAGGAATGATAGAATGTTTTTTAAGTTTAATTTCTTAAACTCAGATTCGCTTAAAGCGTAAGATCCCAGAGTACGAAAACGTAGTCTGGCAAATGAGGGACAGTTACATATAAGATGGAAGGGATCTTCCACATCTGATTCACAACTACCACATACTGGAGATTCAGCACGCTGAATGTTGTGCATGTGATAGTTGAGTTGACAATGACCGGAGAGTGCTCTGATTAAGATGCTGCAATGAGATTTATTTAAAGTTAATAAGTAACTCGATATGATTGGAGATGGTTTTTCTAAAAATAATTTAGTTTGACGACAAGTGTCCAACTCTTCCCAGTATCGCTCATGCTGGTTAGAGGACCAAGTTTGAATTTGGTTTCTGAACCAACATGGCGATATTGGGACAGCCGGCTCTGGTCCGTAAAATTCCTTTTCCGATCCAGCTCTAGCGAGTTCGTCGGCGCATTCGTTTCCAAAAATTCCCTTATGTCCGGGTACCCATAGAAGGTTTAATCCATTGCCTTCAGCAAGTTCTTCGATTGCTTTCCGGCATGCGATTACCAGTTTTGATCTAGAACTGGAAGCACTGAGTGATTTGATAGCTGCTTGGCTATCTGAACAGAAATAAATTGTTCTGAACATAATCTTCTTTTGAAGTGCAATTTGCACTCCATACATAATAGCATATAGCTCAGCCTGAAAGACTGTACAATATTTTCCTAGAGGTTGAGCATATTCTATGTTCAACTCGTGACAGTAAATTCCTGCACCTGCACGGCCGTTTGATAATGAACCGTCAGTATAGAATACAATATGAGAGGACATTTGGTCCTCTACGAAACCTGATAACCATTCTTGAGGAGATGGAAATTTGACTTTAAACCCCATGTAGGGAAAACTACTCGAGAGTGTTAAATCGTTTGGCGCTAGATTAAACTTGTTTAATCTAACTAATTCAGGCCACACATTTGTATGACTCGATGATCTTTCGATATTTCCTGACAGCCAGAGACCAACTGCCTGTAGACGAAAAGCACATGAGAAGGCTTCCTGTTTTAGGAACAAGTGTAGAGGTTTGATAGAAAACAGAGCCTCTAGTGCTGCAGTAGGAGTTGTAGTGAACGATCCGGACATCCCCAAAAGACACATTCTTTGAAGGTGATTTAGTTTAGTCCGAACTGTGGCAACTTCTCCTTTCTGCCACCACACTAGACACCCGTAGGCCAGAATTGGTCTTACTATTGTGGAGTAAATCCAGTGAATATGTTTGGGTTTGAGTCCCCAGTTTTTTTCCGATTGCACGTCGGCATTGTCCGAAGGCCATGCATGCTTTTTTGATTCTGAATTCGATGTGATCAGACCAGTTTAATTTGGAGTCAAGAATGACACCCAAATATTTAACTTGATCAGACACGGTGATTTCGGAACCATAAAATAGCAGAGGGCGCACCCCGCGGGTGATACGTTTTTTAGTAAATAATACAATATTAGTTTTTAGAGGATTAACTGACAGTTCTACATGAGAACACCATCGTTCAACAGAGCGCAGAGCTTGTTGCATTATATCAAATAATGTGCTTATGCACAAACCTCTTACCAGCAGAAGATAATCATCTGCGAATCCATAGGTTGGTATTCCACGGTCATTGAGTTTTCTCAACAAGCCGTCTGCAACTAGGTTCCACAAAAGAGGTGATAGTACACCTCCCTGGGGGCAACCACGTGTACTAACTTTTGTTATTGAAGCCTGTCTTAAAGACGAATGAAGATTCCTGTTACTTAGCATTGCGCTAATCCAGTTAGTTATAACACTAGGCACTCCATGAAGTAGTGCCGCATCCATTATTGATGTAAACGAAACATTATCAAATGCTCCTTCTATGTCTAGAAATGCTCCTAGACATGATTCTTTCTGTGAAAAACTATTTTCAATTTTATGTACTACGTTGTGCAGAAGAGTTAATGTTGATTTTCCTGTTTGGTATGCATGTTGTGTCGCATTAAGCGGATGTTGGACAAGACATTCTTGCCTGATATGATGATCAATTAAACGTTCAAGTGCTTTTAATAGAAATGAACTTAGACTAATAGGACGAAAGCTTTTGGCTTCGTCGTATGATGATCGTCCCCCTTTAGGGATGAATTTCACGGCTATCTGCCGCCAAAGTTTAGGAATATATCCATGAGCAAAACTGCTTATCATTATTTTTCTTAATATGTGTTTGAAATGATCGAAACCTTTTTGAAGCAAAACTGGAAATAAACCGTCACTTCCAGGAGATTTGTATTGAGCAAAACCATCGATTGCCCATTTGATCGATTCTGTAGTAACTATTTTCCGAGCAAAATGCAAGGAATCTAGACTTCCAGAAAAGAACTCAGGCTCTATCGATGAATCTTGATCAACACATCCTGGAAAGTGAGTATTGAATAGACAACTTAATGTTTCTTCGTCGTTTGATGTATAATCACCACTAGGGGTTTTAAGGTATGAAACCTGATAATCTTTTGATTTGGCTAAGACTTTATTTAACCTACTTGCTTCGTGCAAGCTTGAAATGTTTGTGCAGTAGCTCTGCCAACTTGAGCGTTCGGCAGCTCTTGTTGCTTTCCGGTAAGCTCTGCGAGCCAACTTGAAAGCATCAAAACCTTCCGTGCGCCTTCGGTTCCAAGAGCGTCTGCAGTTTTTTCGTAATTTACTGAGATTTGAGTTCCACCATGGTGTACTGTTTTTGTTGAATTTCAACGTTCGTAGGGGACACGCTTCTTCATAAGAATTCAAAATAATTTCGGTGGTTTTTGCAACCACTTCATCCAACTCAAGAGGAGTAGTAATTTCAGGTGTATATCCATGAAATTTAGTAGCAAGATGCTCCAAATATAGGTCCCAATTAGTTGTTCTTGGGTTTCTGAATGTAATTGTTTCTAAAAACTCACCTGAGTGTTCAAAATAGATAAACCTGTGGTCAGAAATCGATTCTTCGTTAGGCACATGCCAATTTGAAATTTCCTGAGAAATTGTTCTAGAACAAAGTGTGATGTCAATCACCTCTTCTCTGTCACACCTAACAAAAGTTGGTTTATTTCCTACATTTAGAATTTCTAAATCAGTGCTGCTTAAATATTCCATTAAATTTAAGCCTCTCAGATTGATATCTGAGCTACCCCATACAAAATGATGAGCATTGGCATCACAGCCTATTAAAAAAGGTATATTTTGTGATTCACAGAATGAAATGACATTTTTTAAATCATCCGTAGGGGATGATTGTTCATATGGTGAGTATGCTGAACAGTAGACGTATTTTCTATCAGGCAGCGAAACCTGAACGACGCAAGTATCTCTTGTCGTTAGATTGGGTATAAGTGTTGCATTTAAAGAATTGTTTATCAATATACATGCACGAGGCATTATTCGGGCATTAGTCATTCCAATTACACTGAACACAGTAAAGTTTGGTTTGAGCAAATTCCCTAAGTAAAAAGTTCCATTTCGGAAATAGGGTTCTTGGACCAAGGCGATTGATGCAGTTCCATTAAGGATTAAACGACATAAGTTAAGTGTAGCGGTTCTTTTGTGCTGCAGATTTATCTGTGCAACCTTAATAGAAAGCATTTCTATCAAAGAATTCCACACATATTTCCATCACACACAAGAACCTCTGCACCTTCATATCGACGCATGAAGCGGGGTATCCCATACAGGATGAAAATTTTAAAATCGTGTGTATAATCTGAATCCCACGAGTTGCCAGGAAAAATACGGCCCTTTGCACCAGTGCCTGGCTATAGTGCAGACCTTAACAACGTTCTGCTTAAGATAGGATTATTATACACCCTCCTACCCCCACTTTGGGGCCCGCAGGCACAGAACCACCTTGAAGCGGGTGTTTACAAAATTTAGGAGAATACAACTCGTGCATGCGCATTAATAGCAATAAGCACAATTGGTGAATCCTCCCTGAAGAAACTTGGCTTGGAACCAAGCCAAGGTTCCCCCCTCCCAATGTGATAGTCGCATTTGAAGAATGACTAACGCATATGGGAAGTACTGGATAAGTCGCCTTTTACGACGTGGACCAGTATCCCAGTGGTAGTATTCTATAAGCCGCCACCACACAGCACAGCAAAGTTTCTAAAATGTTGATTTTGGGTACAATTGATCCCTAATATATGGGTACAAATGATCCCGGTATATTCTTGTTCTCAATGGATCGTGGTCATTGCTGGTTACGAGATTATTAATATTTATCCAATAGCTAATATTCATCCATCAATTATCTGAAGAGAGTGGCTAAAATAATTGATTTTCTCTTGTTTATAAAAAAATGCGCCCGTAAGTATGCAATGTCATAAGGGTTTAGTTAGAATAAGCTATAGATTTTTTTTCTGACAATTATAGATTGTGAAATGAGAACAAACATGACCAAAATAGTCAATTAACATTCTATCTTGGGGTTTTGTTTGATTTTTTCAATGGATTAGGGCTTCCTGAATAAAGGATCAAGTCTCCCTTAACTTCAAAAATATCGCAATTTTTTTACTCCCACAAAAATGCTTCTAATTCATCTACGGGTTGAAGTATCGTTCTAATTTTAGGAGCATAGAAACTTGAAGTTACACGCTGTCAGAAAATGTAAAAGAGTGCGAGTTGCTAAATTTTTCCAAAAAGATATGGTCAAAATAAGAAAAGGGGATCAAGTATCCCCACTCTCCCCTAATCTTTCGATAAATTATATGAATGAATTTTTTTGACATTAAAGGAAATGGTAACCCTATTTTTGAGGGTTAAGGTTCAACTTATTTTGGGTGCAACTAGTAACCAAAAAAGTGCTTTTTATCTTATTTTCGTTCGATAATTGAGATACCGTCAACTGGAGCATCATGCAACGCTTTTTAACATCAATGGCTTCTGAAAACTTTATATCCACATATAACCATACAGCTTGCACATCAAAAGTTTTAAGGTTGATGGGACATCATTTTGACGTAGTCAGAAAAATTATTGGTTTCACCAGTTATTTTTGAATTTACAAAAACATGCGATTTTCACCGTACTAAGAAAAAGGGGTAACTGGCAACAAACTTTGTTTTTCATGAAAAATAAAATGAAAATGTCTAAAAATTTTAAGTTTTTTTTTATATATTTGGGATGTCATAACACAAAAAGCTCCAATTTTCGTAATATTTGGTTTTGTTCGAATTGAATTTTACATTTTTTCTGTTCAAATATAGAGTATGGTGGGGTAAAAGTACGACCTTAATGCTATTTTATTTTTAGAAAATTTTGCAGAAGTTTTTCCAAAAAAACAAGAACAGCATTGGATTTCTTAGACTTTTATCTCTCTTCTAAAAAATGATGAAGATCGATCCGCGCATTTGATAGCAGTAGTGAAAATGCCTAACTGCCATCGAAACGTACTCTTACCCCACCTCTGGGGCAAAAGTCCGAATGATGTGGGGTAAAAGTACGACCATTCAAATACCACAGTTCTGCATGAAATCAAGAGGAAAATTATTTTAATATCAATCTTTGCTTACAGCAGTAACTTCTGTGTTTGCTTTTGATACAAATCTTATACATGGGCGAACAACCTGCGCGAATTTTAGTTTTTCACTAGTTGTCCATTTTCAACAGGTTTACGAAATCAATTTTTCATCGTAATTGAGCAATTTTTCTCGCGAGCAAGTCTTTGTAGAAACAAAAATATGCGCTGATGTTCCAAGTGAATTTTAGAAAGAAGTGAAAACTTCCCGTTCAGATTTACTTCAGTAGACCCTGTATATCATTCGTACTTTTACCCCATTTGCCTTCCGTACTTTTGCCCCTTCAAGGTTTCTTGTGATTCACGGTTTATTGTGCAAAACAGAGACGTATTAATTAAATTCTTTCTTCGGCATCTGCTAGTGGATGAAAACTAAACAAACACATTAAGACTTTTATTAAAAGCCAGAATTTTGATTGCTCAAACGTGTTTGCCGTTATTTTAAGAATAACATCAATTGGGACAAAAAAGTTACTTTATCTCATTTTTCAGAGTATTTTCAATTGTTCCGAATAAAAATTATGTCTGGATGTAGGTAGTCCAAATCACTACCCATCCACGCCAGAGTTTTGAATTTTACTGTTCTCGGTTTGTGATAATCTCAAAACGTACTTTTACCAATAAGAAATTTCTTGAGTACATCCTTCACAACCCTCACCATTCTTTCCGCTTGTCCATTACTAGCTGGGTTGTAGGGAGGACTTTTTAATACTTTAATGCCATGTTTTTCCAGAAATCCCACAAACTCCCTTGAGGAGGCCCGCCATCAGTGACTACCACATCTGGCAACCCAAAACGAGCAAAAACAGAGCTAAATTTGTTATTCACATGTTGAGCCGTAGTTCCATGCTTCATCCATTCAATTTCAAGCCATTTAGAGTAACTATCCACTATTAATAAGAATGTTTTCTTCTCAAAATAGAAAAAATCGGCATGAAGCCTACTAAAAGGACGTGAAGTTGGAATCCAAGTAAAAGTTTCAGGAGATTTAACATACGTTGTCATAGATGAACAAATATCACAGGACTTGACAAAATCTTCGATATCAGGATTCATTCCCGGCCAATAAACTCATCGTCTAGCCAATGATTTCATTTTGACAATACCGCTATGATTAGCATGCAGTATTTTAAGTATAGCCAGTTTTAAGGTGTTTGGAATCACTACCCTGTTTTCTAAAAGCAAAACCTCGTCTACAACTTCCAGTTTTTCCTTTTGTGCAAAAAAGTTCTTAAATTTCATAGGTATTGTTTTTGGCCACCCTGTAGCAACAAATTTAATTATTTCTGTCAGATCTTTGTCAGAATTAGTTTCTTTTGAAATTACGGCAAAGTCTAAAGGGAATTCATTTGTGAAATTTAAACTGTTTATGTTTCCTTGATTTAAGCTGCTAGGAACTTTCTGTTCCAAAGGAAAGCGGCTGCAAAAATCTGCGTTCCCCATCTTTGAAGCTGGACGATACTCAATTTTAAAATTATATATGGAAAGTTCCATAATATAACGCTGTAATCTTGTGACGTAAATTGAATTCTTTCCTTCGCTTCCGAAAATTCCTATTAACGGCTTATGATCGGTAAAAACTTTAAATTTTTGACCGAAAAGAAACTTGTGAAACTTTTTAATTACACAAACAAGAGCCGATGCCTCTAGATGTAGAATAGGGTACTTTTTCTGCGCAGCATTTAATGAAAAAGACGTGAAGCAAATAGGTTTCTCTACTCCATTTATACTGTGAGCCAAAACGCCTCCTAAGCCATAGGAAGATGCATCAGTTACAACCACTAACGGTTTTTTAGGGTCATAGAATTCAAGAATATTTGCTTGCAGTAAACTGTCTTTGCTTTGATTAAATGCCACATCACAATCAGTTGTCCTGACGAAACGTTCGTTTTTCTTGAGCAAATCATACAGTTTTCTTAATTTAGACGATCAATTTGGGACAAACTTGTTAAAAAAATTAATAAGTCCTAAGTAAGCTTTTAACTCTGTTACATTTTGTGGAGCTTTAGCGTTTTTGATTGTAGATAATTTCTCAGGTGAAGGAAGTAAACCTTCACTAGTAATGACGTGTCCCAAATATTGGAGAGAATTTACAAAAAACTTACATTTTTTATAGTTAATACAAATATTTGCTTTCATAAGTCTTTCGAGCACAAGCTCTAGATTATTCAAACAATCGTTAAAATTTTTTCCTGCGATTAGCAAATCGTCTAAATAGCAACATACGTTGTCTAAACCTTTCAGTATTTGATCCATTACGCATTGAAAATCGCTAGCACTAGAAGACAATCCTTGAGGCAGTCTATTGTGCGTAAAAAGCCCGATTTCCGTATTAATAACAACATATTTCCTAGAACGTTCAGTAAGTTTAAGTTGTGTGTATGCACCAGTCAAATCTAAGGAGCAAAACACCTTGCAACCTGCTAAAGAAGCAAAAATATCTTGCGCCAGTGGCAAAGGATAAGTGTTAGGTATAACAATTTTGTTTAAGGAAACCTTGCAGTCAATTACCATATGTATTTCATCATTTTTCTTTAGTATAGCAATGACCGGTGCGGTGACGCCCACTCGCTAGATTTTTTTTTTTTTTAAATATGTCTTTATTTGTACCAATTCATCATTACATTTATATTACATTATTACATTAAATTAGGTGTTCAGTTCAATGATGAACTGTCCAGAGCCCTATAGTTTATTAATCACTATAATTTATTTATTTGAATTAATTTTGCTGAGTGCAATCAAGTATTTTTATGTAGGAGAACATCCTGTAATGTCAAAAATATTTTAAACTTACTACTAAAAAACTAAAACTATCCTAAATTAAAACTAATTATAGAGAGAACGAATCTCTGCGATGGAAGACTGCATCGATTTGCCTCTGAAGTTGGAGATGATTTTGTTGGCCATCTCTTCGATCGATTCAATGCCTGCAATCCGGTGAAGATCTTCGGTGCTGTGCCAAGGTGGAAGCCGCAAAATCATTTTCAGAACCTTGTTCTGAATCCTCTGGAAGGCTTTCTTCCTCGTCGCGCAGCAGCTAGACCAAATCGGAACTGCATACATTATCGCTGGTCGGAAGACTTGCTTGTAAATAAGCATCTTATTTCGCAGACACAACCTGGATTTCCTGTTGATGAGAGAATAAAGAGATTTTGTGTATTTATTACATTTAGATTGAATATCTTCAATGTGATTTTTAAAAGTAAGATTCCGATCAAGTGTAAGTCCCAGGTACTTCACGTGATCAGACCATTCTAATGAAACCCCATTAAAAGTTATGGAATGATTTTCATTAGGTTTTAAAAATTGAGCTCTTGGCTTATGGGGAAATAAAATAAGTTGAGTTTTGGAAGCGTTAGGAGAAATTTTCCACATTTTCAAGTAATTCAAAAAGGAATTTAAATTTTGTTGCAATCTACTGCGTACCACCCGTAAATTTCGACCTTTGGCTGAAAGCAAAGTATCATCAGCAAATAATCTTCTACCTTTTCCTTCTGGTACATCAGGAAGATCAGAAGTAAAAATATTGTATAAGATTGGCCCAAGTATACTGCCCTGAGGGACACCAGCTCTAATGGGTGTCCTTTCAGAGCATGAATTTTGATAGCTTACTTGTAAGGTTCGGCTAGTCAAATAATTTTGAATAATTTTGGTGAGATATACAGGAAAATCAAATCGAGCTAATTTAGCTACTAAACCTTTGTGCCAAACACTGTCAAAAGCTTTTTAAATATCAAGAAGAGCAACACCAGTTGAATATCCTTCAGAATTGCTAGCGTTAATCATATTAGTTACACTCAAAAGTTGATGTGTAGTAGAATGTCCATGACGAAAACCAAATTGTTCATCAGGGAAAATAGAATTCTGATTTATGTGAATCATCATTCTATTCAAAATAACTCTCTCAAATAGTTTACTTAAAGAAGGGAGCAAACTAATTGGTCGATAACTTGAAGGCTCTGAAGCACTTTTTCCAGGTTTTAAAATTGGAGTTACTTTGGCATTTTTCCATTTATTTGGAAAATAAGCCAAGTGAAAACATTTATTGAAGATTTTAACTAAAAAATTTAAAGTGCTTTCAGGCAACTTTTTAATAAGAATATAGAAAATCCCATCTTCCCCTGGGGCTTTCATATTTTTAAATTTTTTGCAAATCAATTTAAGTTCATCAATATTTGTCTCATAAGAACTTTCAAATACATTTTGTTTAGATAGAATATCATCAAATTCAAGGGAAATTTGAGCATCAATTGGACTTACAACGTTTAAATTAAAATCATGAGCAGACTCAAATTGTTGGGCTAATTTTTGAGCTTTTTCTGCATTCGTTAAAAGAAGTTTATCCCCGTCTTTCAAAGTAGGAATTGGCTTCTGGGGCTTTTTCAGAATTTTCGTTAATTTCCAAAATGGCTTTGAGTAGGGTTTTATGTCCTCTACTGCTTTAGCAAAATTTTCATTACGAATGAAATTTAAACGACGTTTGATCTCTTTTTGAAGGTCGCAATAAATTAATTTCAAATAAGGATCCCTAGTACGTTGATATTGGCGTCGACGAATGTTTTTCAGTCGTATCAAAAACTGAAGATCATCATCAATTAAAGGTTGATTAAATTTATGTTTAACTTTGGGTATTGAAGCGGCTTTAGCATTGACTATTGAAGTTGTCACATTTTCTACAGCCAAATCAATATCTTCTATTGAATTCAGTGGAACGTTTACATCTAAATTACGTTCAATAAAATTCATATATTGCTCCCAGTTAGCCTTTTGAAAGTTAAAAGCTGATTTTAAAGGGTTTTCAATGGGACTTTGGGATAAAGAAAATGTTACTGGAAGGTGGTCTGAATCGAGGTCCGCATGAGTAACTAATTGACTACAATGCTCGCCTAAATCCGTTAGAACCAAATCAATTGTGGAGGGATTTCTAATTGAAGAAAAACAAGTATGCCCATTAGGATATTCAACAGTATAATAACCTGCAGAGCAGTCGTTAAATAAAATATTCCCATTTGAATTTGATGAAAAATTATTCCAAGATCGGTGTTTTGCATTAAAGTCACCAATAATAAAAAATTTAGATTTATTTCTGGTGAGTTTTTGTAAATCTCCCTTCAAAAAATTTTTCTGTTCACCGCTGCATTGGAAAGGCAAATATGCGGCAACAATTATAATTTTCCCCATAGAAGTTTCTAATTCAATTCCAATTGTTTCTAAGACTTTTGTATTGAAAGAAGGAAGAAGTCTAAATTTGAGACGACTATTGATGACAATAGCTACACCCCCACCTTGTCGATCAAGTCGATCATTTCGTAAAATTTTAAAGAAAGCATTGCTTTTCAAGTTATTGTCTGGCTTTAAAAAAGTTTCAGTGATGGCAGCAATATGTATGTTTTGAGTTTTCAAAAATAAAAAGAACTCGTCTTGGTTAGCCAGCAAAGATCTAGCGTTCCAATTCATAATATTTAAACATCTATTTGGATCCATGAGGGAATCGCAAAGTCATAATAATTTTGTTAGCATAATTAAAAGAAGTTTGGAAAGCTTCAAACATTGAATTTGCTTTCAACATAAGTTGCATCATTTCCATTAAATTTTGATGCAAAAATTTTAATTTTTCCTCAGTAATCTCACCCAAATCAACAAAATTGTTAGGATCAGAAAAGGAAGGAGAAGAGAAAGTATTTGAATTTCGGGGATTTTCCCAAGCCTTCGCATGAACGTTGAGACTTGGTTTTTTCCCATTTTTATTAGTTGAACCTGAAGAGGGAAACCCATTTTCAACCACCTCTGAGAACGATAAACAACGAGGCTGTGGCGCAGAATCAGCCCAGGTAACATTAAAATCACTTCGGGTATTACCCAGCCGTGATTCCAATGTAGGCCGAGGCTGACCGCGAACAGGCAGGTTGTTTGCCGGTCTGACGTGTGAAGACGAAAAAGAGGAAGGAGGAGAAGAAACTTTTCTGGAAACTTTGGGATTTTTCCTAGAAGCAACAATTTTTGCCCTAACGGGACAGTCTAGAGAATTCGAGGAATGATTACCTGCGCAATTCGCACACTTAAAAAATTCTGTTTTTGGCTTATCACCACCAAAAAGGCATTTAGATTTTTCATGATCGAATGAGCCGCAAAACATGCATCTGGCATTCATTCTACAATTTTTAGTGCCATGACAAAAAGCTTGACAACGACGACATTGCGTAATATTTTGAAGAAAATTGGTAGAAGATTTACGAAAAGGTTCGAATTTGACTCGACAATGAAACATAAGACGAGCCTTTTCAAGAATTTGCAAATTTTTAACCTGATCCTTTTTAAAATGGATCAAATAAAGTTCAGGAGCAAAACCAACACTACTGGTATTATTCGTGTTGGTTCTTTTCCTCATTTGAATTACTTGAATTGGAGAAAAACCTAACAAAGAATTTAATTCATTTGTGATCTCATCCGGTGTTTGATCGCCGGTGAGACCGCGAAGTACAACTTTAAAAGGACGATCACCTCTAGTCAGGGCCGTAGGAAGAACCGACTCATGGGGGGGGTTTTGGTTAACTGATTTTTACCTATGATTTTTTACCCAAAAATTCACGAATACAAAAAAATTAAAACTTATTATGTTTGTAACAATATGGTTTTTCATTTTTAAGTACTTTGACATTAAAAGTTTTCATATTAAATCGTAATTTTAGAAAATTGGTCCTAAACCTAAAAACTGAGCTAAATTCGCTTTCATCGATGGTTAAAATCTTAGAATTTGTTTAAGAGTCTGGTAGATCAAACTTTGTTGATTTGGGCATAAGATAAGCATTTTAGGAGAGTTTTCTTTTTCTTAAAAATATAATTTATTCTATACTCAAATAAAACAAGCCCAATCTTCCAAACTATTTTGCAAATTCAAAGATTCCGACCTTTGATGAAAATAAATCTGATGAATTATGAATATGATAATGAAACCTCATTCTACAAAATCTAACACAACACTTCCTGTTACCCAAATATATGTATTAAGTTAGAAGAATTTTGTTTACTGATTTCTGAAACATAAAATGCCGAATTTTGGTGTCCCTCATTTGTTAATTATGTTGAACAACACACTGGGAAATCATAGAATTTTGTGTAAATTTTTTAGGTGAAGATGTTTCAGCAAATATTTTACAAAAATAATCGATTCCATAATGTAAATCCTGAGGATGATTTTTTTTATATAAAATTTGGAGATTTCGGATAAAATTAAAAACTCTAATTCTACCTTTTATTTGTGATTTTCAATTAGTTGTACTGGAAATTGAATTGACAAGCAATCTTAACACATTAATGATGAAATCTATGACCAGAAACACCGGAATTCGATATTCCATATCTCAGAAACCCCTGGACTAAATTTCACAAATCTTTGCGTTTTTAAGTTACGGAAAATTATTTGTTCAATTTTGTCGAAAAAAGTTTAACACTCAAACTCAGTCCATAAGAGTTATACTTCGAAGTGTAGCACACTGTTGGCAAACAAAAAACGAAATATTTCGTATTTGGTCCGCAACGGGTTAAGCTCATGATCTCTTGAATTCTTCAACAATTTATGTTAATTGTAAAGTTTATTTACTATAGTTAAACCATTTTGTGAATTTGAAATCTGAATTCTGAACCTGAATTCAAAAATTGCGCTTTGCATCTATATCCGAGTTTCCATACGATTTCTGAAATGTACAATAAATACGATTTCCGAATCTTATTCCATATCAGAATTTTATGAGCCAAGTTTTTGAGCCATCATTCATCATCTGAATCTATTATTTGAATTCTGTAGTTTAGGTTTAATCTGAATCCACCATTTAAATTATTTATTTTTAATCTGAATTGTGAATCAGAATTAAAATATGAATAAACAAAGATCTGAATCTGACTTTTCATTTTTGGATTACCATTTAAAAGCTTTAAATTTTTTAGTTTTGTTTTAGAATTTAGTTTAAAAATTTCGAATTTGAATATAAAATCAAATGCATTTTTTCATACTCGGAAAACTATTATCAAAATATTGAAAATGCATATGATCTCGAAAAACATGATTTAAATTTGATATGAAATGTAAAACCAAAATTGAACCAGGGTTTCCAGCAGCTTTTCATTCCCAATTACTTATGATTATTTGAACGGAAAATCAAGAAACCTGAACTGGATACAGAATCCGGAATACGAAAATAGGAATAAAATTTTGATTATGGAAATTATGGAACCCGGATTGAGAACCTCCGAAACGGGTTGATTTTAATTCAAAATTTAGTGTTCAGACCTGCATTTCGATGAACAAGTGAGAAAATTTTGAAAAAGTGTAGCAGAATTTTGGACTAGGAATGGATTTTTGAGGTTTTGCCTTAAGAGTTTTCATCTAGATTGTTACTTTTAATTACATCATAAAATCTCTATTATCATAATTTGTTTCTGAATTTAAAATTTAGAGTGTAGAGTAGAAAACCTCGTTTGCTTTATTGGACCTCATGGGGGGGGTTTAACCCCCAAAACCCCCCCCGTTCCTACGGCCATGCCTCTAGTGTCGTACGTGAAAAAATGGTGTTTTTTATTATTCAAATAATTTAAAACCTTTTGAAAATCATTAAAAGATTCCGCCAATATACGAGCAGTTCCCCTTCGACCGATCTGAAAAGAAATCTTCACATCCTTGACGGAAGTGACGATTTCTTTTCGAAAGGCATTGAAGTCAGGAATCGTGACCGTTATTGGTGGAATCTTTTCGTTTTTAAGAGTATAAGAAGAAGAAGAAGGTTTCTTAGTACTCTTATCAGAATTAAATATGAATATTTCCTCATCACCGATGTTATGAAGGACATCGAATGAATTGGAAATTTCAACTTTTTTGGCAGATGGCCCTGGATTAGGTTCAGCAATCCGTTTTCTTCCGGCCCTTGAGCCGGCCGAAGACTTCCCCATGCTGGAAAGAAAAGAGAAAATATGAATAAAAGAAAATGAAAATAATTTTAGCACTGAAAAGTGCTGATTGTAATACAGGTAAGGAAAAAATAAATAATGTAAAATGTTCCTGCAGGTACACAGCAACGATACGATGCTCCGGCGTACGTGTTGACGGCTCAACGGTACAGATGGAAGACGACGCTAGATTTAATCGGTGTTATTATTCCTTGCTGTTCTAAGCCTTGTAGATGAACCAAAAACTTCTCTTTCAATTTGTACGGTACCTGATAGGCTTTTTTGAAGATTGGTTGGTCTATTTTGAAGGTTAAATCCACCTCAAATCCTGAAATTGGTTCTGATAAATCCTTGTTGAAAACCTTATAATATTTTTCTTTTATTTTACCTAAAGTATCCACTGTTTGTTGCGAATCCAAGTTGTTGATATTCAAATGCTTCATGAAATTGTTCTTCCATTCAGGATAAAATGTTTCCATCCAGTCTCTTCCCAAAAGAGGAACGAAATTCTTCTTGCTTTTCAAAACAACCAACTCTTTCCTTTTTTTCAGATTATTGAGACTAACCAACACTTTAATTTGACCTACAATCTCAAGTTTGGCTCCATTCACAACAATCAATTTTTTGTTACATTTTTCTATTGCAAGAGAAGGAAACATTGTTTTGTAAAGAGTTTCGCTTATAACCGAAACCGCCGATCCTGTGTCTATTTCCATTGAAAGATTTTTATTATCTATAGACACATCCACATAGCATGCCTCAGACACACTATTAACATTTGAAATCATCAAACAATCTATTTCGCTTTCCTCGCTAGAATCCTTCAGACGTAATCTATCAAACTTATCAGAAGGAGAGACGGTTTTCCCTTCTTCTTCTTTTTCAATAAAATGAACATTCTTTTTTTCAAACCAGCAATCCCTGCGCAGATGTCCCGATCGACCACATTTGTTGCAAACCGCTCTAGAATGATTGAACTGTTTGCGACTATGAAAACGTTGATCGTTACTACCGTTTTTATCGAAACTCCTGCTTCTCGATCTATTTCTATGAACTCTCCCATAATTGTTCTGATTATAATTAGTTCTGCCTTGATAACGCTGATTTTCAAAACGCTCACGACGGCCCAAACGATTTTTAATGGATAAAATATCCGCATTAACTTCGCTGTGTTCACCAATAATCTTGGCGCGTTCCCCAGCTAGTTCGCTGTTGATGATTAAGTTTGCTACCTCATCTAACTCCCGATCGTCATCCATAAGCAATTTATGCTGCAGAATTTTATCTCGAAGACCAATAATCAACCGATCCCTTATTGCTCCATTTTTGAATTCTTGAAAATTGCATTTTTCTGCTAAAAGTTTAACAGCCAAAACGAAATTTTCCGAATTTTCACTTACACCTTGAAATCTGTTGTAAAATTTGTATCTATGCATTAAGGCTGGTTGCGTTTTGTCAAAACGAGCCTTTAATTTGGTGATAATATCCCTATATTGCAGGTTACTAACTTCCTCATTGGGGAAAAGTAGTTTGATTTCATCATAAACGAAGTCGCCACTGAGTGAAATAAACCACGATTTCCTGGACGCTTCCGTTACATTATTTAGCTCACATAATATTTCAAACCTTTCCACGTAATTCTGGAACGACCCACATGATAGTGGTCAATCGTTCCGATCATACTGGGAGCCGCCATTTAGCTAAATATACTTTGCAATAAAATACTATGCCGTATAAACCCAAAAGAAGAGAAAAAAACCAACTTTTAATTTTTTATAGGGTAAATGATCTTGAGCGGAACTAATTGGCTCAATTCGACGCAACTCGGAACAGTTGATCAAGCGGTATGGATTTGGGTTATATCCGAACAAAAAAATTTTCAGTTCAGCGGATAGATCTTGGTTTCTGCTTTCTAATGATGATTTTTAGAATATTTTGGAGTAAATCCTTATAATTTAAGAGCTGTTTTACTGAAGTAAGAATTCTGATCTTGAGTCTTGAGCGGAACTAAAATATGATCTTGAGCGGAACCATTTTCTTCTGTCAACATCTTTAATAGCTCTTATTCCTAATACTTGTTTAACTGTGAAAACTTCGATTAAATTTCATCTTTGAAGATTTTTAAGTTCAAAAATTAATGTTTTTACGTGAAAAAAAAACTTAGCGTTCCAAAGCTGTTCTCAAAATATCCGTTCAAATATATTTCTTGCTTGAAAAAAGTCCTATTTTACCTTTGATGCACTGTATCCTATTTTGAAAGAATCGATTCTCTAAACTCAAATTTTAGTTTTTTTAATCTCAAAAATTAAATTCGTTAATATATTTGACTGATTTTTTGGTTTAAAATCATACTGCCCCGAACAACTTTTAAAGGTATCGACAAAGTTAGTAATACAATAGAAGATGACTACAGATTTGGCAAAAAAAACTGTACATTGTTCTAAATCAATGTTTTTAAGAAAAAAATCTTATTTTTTTAAATCCTTATTCCCTTAATTCCTTTAATTTTATTAGAAATTCATGCTAAATTGGGTAATTTTCATATATTAGTATCTTTAATATATTTTATAAATCATTTACGTTGAAAATCTTTTCATACTTTTCCAATTCAAAGTAAGAAACCTTAATTTTATATTGACCAAAAACAAATTATAACTATGGAAATCCATTCGAAATTAAAAAAAAATCTGTGAAATCTGTAAATATTTCAAAATATCGTGCTCTGTGACACAGATGCTGTGATAGAAGTTTCCTCAAAATTTTGTGAAATAACAGATTTTACTGTGATTTCGGCAACCTTCCTGTAAGCAACTTATTAAAGAATAAAGTTCATTATAAATTCCAGTTTCTTATGAATCACGTTAACATTTATTTATATTAAAAATTTATTGAAACATTGATTATATTTATCTCAATTGATAAAACCATTATTTCTCAAACCAATTTCCAGTTCGAGCTCAAGTGTAAAGTCAAACACAAGGAAATCGGATAGGTTTTCAATACCAGGCCACCAATTGAATCGTGAAGTATTTTAAAATAGCTAACCCGGTGTGCTTTGCTACACTTTGTAAAACTAAAAGAATATATGTAAAAAAAATTGAATTTTTGTTTATTAGATAGTATATCGATTTCAATTGGAATGTGAACATCTAAAACAATCTCTTTAAAAGAAAGTTACTTCATAGAGTACGAATTGTAATAGCAATGGAGATTGATTCTTATTCTGAAAAATGACTTAACTTTATTGGCTTCATTAGTTCTCGAATTATGCCAAAAAATATGTATGAAAGCCTTTCTCCTCCTTCTCGTCGTCCCTCTGAAAGAAAGATTCAAAAACACATTTCACACCCCCAAAAAATTAAACTTTTTGTGTGCCTAGTTTGGTACGCTGCGACACCAACTAATTAGTTTTTGTTATATTCGAACTTAATTTTACATTTTTTCTTTCCCTAAAGCTGATAGAATAAGAAATATACAAATGTTCTGCATACGTTCAGGGGTAAAAACTGCGTGTGAGACATTAGGCATAAGGCAGCGCACCTAGCGTTTTTTTTCGGAAGCTAGTAGTTCCGCTCAAGATCAAAGATGGTTCCACTCAAGATCATATTTTACTTTTAAAAAATACGCTATTATTTGATATTCTGATGGAAAACTTGTTACAAAAACCCAAATAATGCTATTTTTATGAGTTTTTCTACCATTTTAATCATTGAGAATTAGTTTACAACGGTCAAGGGTGACATAAATTGACCTTCAAAGTCAGCGTAGATCGATGAAAATTGCAGCAGAAATGCGTATGTTTTTAAATCTTCTAATAACATTATTTCAGTTAATAAATTTTAGCAAAAATGTCAATGCTTGTATGAAAAGATCTTGAAAAAGTGGTTTTTCAACAATTTGGTGAGATTCATAAACAATTATTGCCTAGAACTTAGAAAAAGTAAATGGTTCCGCTCAAGATCAGATTTTGACTAGTTCCGCTCAAGATCATTTACCCTACTCACTCAAAAGATGGAATTACTACCTGCAGTACGACCTGTGGGAAAGCCACACTAATGTACCGACCTCAAGCGACACACGTTAGGTAGAATAACCGTTAGCACTAACTATGCAACGTTAATTCTCACCGTCGTCGATGACTCACTAATGCTGCTCACAACTCACAGTCTTAATTTGATACGAGAGCTGCTGCTGTTGAGTGTAGGTAGCCTAGCGTATGAAGATTCACTTTGCTACGGCGATCCACTATCGCACGATGTAACTCACTCTCTTCGCTGTGATGTTTCTATGCTGTTTTTTTTTTCAAGCCTTACGTATGTAGATTCGCTTCGCCACGACGATCTACTATCGCTCGCTGTATGGGTAACTCACGCTCTCCCGGTATCTTTAACTGTCTCGGACCAAGCCTCAGTAGAAATGGAATCTGTGGATGAAATTTCAAAATGGCGTTAGAAACACATTTATCTATTATATTAATAATTTCACAATGCCAATATGCAGTTATATAAATCACTTATTTTCAGTACTTTTTAAAATATTTTTAGATTTTTGCTTTTTTTATACATATATATTTTCGACCTTGTCAACAGGTAATCTAACACTTAGCTTCAATTTACCCTCCTTCCTTAGTAATTGCAAATTCCTCTGAGCGTAGGTATCTCTCAAGCAATTCTAATTAAATTTATTTTCCTTTTACTTACGACCCACACTAGAAAATCCTTGTTTTCTGTTTGAATCACCAATTTGTCCTCGTCGCCACTAAAACGTATCAGCAAGGGAATATTGATTTTATAAAATAATACTTAAGGTAAGTTTTTGGATCACTAAAGGATTAACACCACGATTAGATTGTCTCCGGTTAGACGGCTAAAATACGAATGGCTTTATTCTATTTCTTCTTTTCAGATCTTTCGTGTTTCGAACATTGTTTACACGAAAGCTTCAAATTCGAAGATTCATTCATACATTGCAGAACGCAAGTATCAATATATGACATGGTGAAAATCCACAATTTTTTCGAACTTTGATGGTCTTTTTTTAAAGAAAAATAATTCGAAAATGCAAATTTTTTTGCACCCATCTTGAAAAGCAAGAATCTTTCTATAATAACATGTTTTCAAAGTGGAAAATTTACAGCAGATTCTTCGAATTAGCATCGAAAAAGAAAAGTTTCCTAGTAAATTATCAGATTTTTCGTGATTGTGACGTCGCAGCCTGTACCAATACTAGAGCAGGTCTACCTTCTTTAAATATTCCTTGGGTCATACTTAATTTTGAGTTCGAATAAAGGGGCGTGTAGGAATCTAGTATACCCAGGGATCAAGAATCCTCATTCTCTCCAACACCACATACGTTTTTTGAAATCTACAAACTTTAAAAAAATATTCTAATGAAAAATTCGCGCATTTTGAAAATAAAAATTGTCTGAAGAAAAAAAAAATGCGAAAAACTATTATAATAGGAGTTATAGTCATTTTAAGTTCAAAAAGTGTCATTTGACCCCCTCCGGTACGTTTAGTGTTAATGATATCACCTACAAACTTTATATTGCTTTTATTATCATATACATATATGGTGTAAAAATATTTTTTAGACAATCACCAAATTTTTTTAAATATTTTTTTTATAACTCAGTTACCAGTCTGGGCTAAAATGCAAATTAAAGATTCACCTTTTAAATCTCGTTTTCAAATGCCAGATTGATTTGCATCACGCGTTTGTTAGTTTCAAAATTTAATCCTTCCAAATATTCATTTTTATGATTTCAGCCAGAAGATTTTTTTGTAGTATTTTAACCTCTAAATGTATGCAGCTTTTTTACGCTTATTCTTTAAAAACATTTTTGACAGAAAAAATGTAAAATTTAGTTTGAACGAAACCAACAATTACTGCAATTGGTGCTTTTTGCGCTATGACATCACAAATATATAAAAAAATATAAATTTTCAAACGTATTCATTTGATTTTTCTTTAAAAACAAAGTTTGTTGCAAGTTATCCCTTTTTCTCAGTAGGGTAAAAATTGTATGTAAAATAAAAAAATAAAAGTAACTGGTAAAACAAATAATTTTTTTAACTGTCAATTTGATGTCCCATCAACCTCAAAACTTTTGATAAACAAGCGATATAATTATCTAGCTGTGAACACTGAACTGTCTATTTTTTAGAAGCCAGGTGAGTTAAAAAGTTTTGCATGATGCCCCAGTTGACGGTACAGCGAAGCAAAGCCAAAATTGGATGGAACATTAACATACTTATACTACATAGTTGGATAGATTTATTCTTGTCAATTCCAAAAAGTAAAGAAACACTTAAATACAGCTAAGCTTTCAGAATTAAAAATAATTTAAAAATCAAATTGCTAATACAGATAACCTGATAAAACACATCTAATTAATTTTGAAATGTTAAAAAACTAAAATAAATTACTTACAAAATGAATATAATATCAACAAAATTGGTTAACATTTGCAACCAGGGGAACGCCAAAAAACTATAGGTCATATTTTCCCGAAACGGGAATTTGGAGCTTTGGAGGGTTAAGATGGATTTTTTTGAAAATTGAAACGTTAATTAACAAGGATCTAAACAAAATGTCTATCTTATTGCAGCTAGGATGCTCATGTTATCAGTGCACATCATTCACAGATATTAATCGTAACCAACTGCAACTTACAACTGCTCGGCACCAACTAAAGTGCAATAATACCTTCGCCAAAGCAATAAGTGCACCGCACCACACCAATAGTGGGAGGCACTGGCTGGCTGAACAACATAAGCTGCAACGAGCGCAATAGTAAATAACAACCACGCGGGGGCTGCAGCAAGGCGAACAACAAAATGCTTTTCCTTATGCTATTCCAGCAACAACAGCATGTTACTTCATGATGATGTTTTTGATGTTGTTTTTAATCGCAGCACAGCAACCGGTTGGATGGGAAAACGTGCTTCTGCTGCGCTAGAGAGAAAGAGCACGAGCGAACATTCAAAGAAGGGATGGTAAAGCTCTCGCGCGCAAAAGCAACGCCTACTTCTCTCGACTGGTGTTTTCCCGCATTTCTCGGGTGGAACGGGGTATGTTGTGTGGGAAAAAGCTTTCCAGTGCTCCTGGCGCATCGTTGTGTTGCACTTTCGGAACTGGTTGTATCTTGCTTGCTTGGTTGTGTATACTACTGGTTGCTGTTGCTGTTGCACTTTATTTTCCCGACCGACAAAGCAACGACTACTACGATGAGAGCAACCGAGGATGACTACGACGACGACGACGACGACGACGTCGACGATACAAACAGCATCTCAAAACGAAGCGCAGCATTCAAGACACAACAAAATAAGCAGCATTCAGCAATATGAGGCGCAATATTATGAAACACACGATGAATGGATGCTGTGCGCTCTTGTATACAAGCCCGATGCCACGACGATGAGAGAGCATCTCTTCCTGGCCTTCGTGCATGGGCAGCATGAAAGCATCAAGGGAAAATCCCAACTCATTTTGTGTTTATGTAGGATACTTTTCACGACGTATGTAAATAATAAATAAACACAAATACACGCCGGATCAAAACAGCAAACTGCCGTTGTATTAATATAAAACATGTTTTGTATTTCTTATCCCTCTCAGTTGATACTTTCCCTCTGTACTAGCGGCACTAGTAGCGTGCAGAAGAGTAGCATCGGGTTGCTTGACCGTCGCTAGTATCGTAGTTTTCAGTGTTATTACTGTGTTATCCTTAATCGAGGGATCATCATCCGAAACGCGCGACGACTGTCAGTTCAACTGCAAAACAAATCTAAATTCGATTGGCGCTTTTCCAAAAGCATCACCATTACCGTCTTCAAAATGGACACGGATCGACCGCCTAGCATAAAAAGCGAGGAAGCAAGCAACGACGCACCGGAAGCCGATCCAAGTAACCATGGTAAATTTACTATTCCTAAACTTATCGCCAACCCTTCATCAAAACGTCCAAACCTATCCAGGGCTTGCTAGGTTCAAAAACCTCATCGAAAAAAGTCATGTCCTGGTGCCAAAAAAGGCGATCCGATAATGAGACGATAATTCATCATGCCACATTTTCTGGCTCGCGGATGCCTCCAGCGGAAAATGTTCTGGAAGTGTTGGCTCAGAAAATTGGGTGGACGGTGGTGAACAGGTAAGTTTTTTTTTCTGCCGTCACACCGCCAAAAACCGTAAAATGTGACCCGATAATGCCGCTTCATTGATGACGGACGAATGTCGACGCCGGTGCTGAGGGAACGCACCGATTTTGGCTGGACCTTGCCTTTGCCGCATCGGAAAGTATCGGAAAATGTGCTGAGATGACCTCAACCGGAGCGCCGTGTCGTTGGTTGATAAATGGTTTGCAATGTGTCAAAGTGAGTGATTGAGGTGACACGCCATGCGACGACGACGACGAAGACGACGGGGTAAGGTAAAAGTTTACTTGAGTATAAAATTGTAATGAAGAATCCAACTGGAGAAGGTTTGGGTTGGTTTTGATGAATGGTTGTGTCTTACTTTGTGCTACAATTGCTTGCATCTGAAATAGTTACAATGAACTATATAACACTGTAAATAGTTTACAAAAGTTAAAATCCAAGTTAATTTTCTATATTTAGCAAATGTTTCCTTCACAGTCTAGCTATAATGATATTAATTGATTTTGACTTTTTAACAGATTAGTGTAATAAAACTATTGAAATATGTATATGCAAGATTTTTTTTATTTCTTGAAAGAAAATTTTGGTTCCCCGTGATACTTCGACAAATGCGTTATGCTATGAATGCTTGGCAAAATATCTTTAAGGCTATTACATTTCACTTATATTTTGGTATTCAGGAACATAATATAAGATTATGCTTAGAAAAAAAAACTATAGTTTGATTACACAAGTTAATTCACATTTTTTCCGAGGTGCAAAGAATTTAAGAGCCTTTTGACTAGTTTGGGGCTGAAACATATATATACCTATTAGATATAAATAGTTTTTTTCTATCAGCTTTTGTTTTTGGGATAACTCCAATCTAACAATCTCATGATAGTTTTGCTTCGTTTTTGTCCGATTTTTCCAGCAGATATCCCAGTAAAACGATTCAAAAATTGTCAAGTTTTGTCAATTTTGAAACAGCTGAATCCATCAAAATGTCCTCAGTTTCTTTAAAAAGAGGAGGATTGGGCCAAAAAGTAGCTTAAATTGAAGAAAGGGGATGCAGCTACTCAAAATACACATTTGAAGAAGTTTAAGAGAGAAAAACTGATCGATAACATGATTGAAAAAGTGTGTGCCGGCCGATAGGAGATACGAAGAATAAAGTAAAATGAGACCCTTGGAGCCAAAGGGGTATAAGTGACAAAATGGAAAAAATCGAGATAACCATCTAGAACGAATCCTTGATTGTCAAACATCATATGCTATTTTAATCATAATTTTATTTCACTATTTTCTAATGTTTTGATCTCGTAGAAAAAATCCTGCTAACTGAAAATAACTTTTTGTTTGAAGCCAAAGGGGTATAAGTGCAGCACTTATACCCCTTTGCCACCAAGAACTTTACTTAATTTAATTTGCATTTAGTGATAATTCTAGTGAAGTAGACAATGTGCAACTCGAGACCCCATACACCCAACCTTCGGGTAGTGGTCATATCACCTCTTGTCTGCAACTCCGATTCTCTACCTCCCCGTGGTACTAGCTGGGGTGCGAGCAACCTTAGCGGAGATCGGGTACCCAACCCCGGTGGATGCTTTGGTCGCATGCAGAATGAGTTAGGGGGCTTCGTACGCGTCTGTTCTCCATGTTAGGGGCGGCGTGCGGAGTGCAACAACGTCCTGGTGGTGTTCGGGACCCAAAACAGCAACATCACGACGGTCCTCCTGCGAGATAGTGGGGTTAGCTGCGGGCCTTGCGAGCCTGTGACTACAAAAAACATAAGCAACGAACAACGAACAACAAATTTCGGATGGAAATCGGCAAAGACCCACGCGACGAAAAGGGACTAGCGATTGGAAACTTGGAACATGGAACTGCCGATCTCTAAATTTTGTGGGCAGTACCCACGTGCTCTCCAACGAATTGAAGAGCCGCAAATTCGACATCGTAGCGCTGCAGGAGGTATGCTGGAAGGGCTCCACGGTACGAACGTATCCAGATGGTCGTGCCATCTACCAGAGCTGCGGCAACACACACGAGCTTGGAACAGCTTTTATAGTGATGGGAAAGATGCAAAAGCGCGTGATCGGGTGGTGGCCGATCAACTCACGAATGTGCCGGTTGAGAATCAAGGGCCGGTTCTTCAACATCAGCATCATCAACGTGCACAGCCCTCACCTCGGAAGTACCGGTGACGACAAAGACGAATTTTACGCGCAGCTGGAGCGTGAATACGACCGTTGCCCAAAACATGATATCAAGATCGTCATCGGGGATTTCAATGCTCAGGTCGGCCAGGAGGAGGAATTTAAACCGACAATTGGAAGGTTCAGCGCGCACCAGCTGACCAACGAAAACGGCCTCAGACTCATTGATTTCGCCGCCTCCAAACGAATGGCCGTACGTAGTACCTTTTTTCAGCACCGCCTCCCACACAAGTACACCTGGAGATCACCGTACCAAACTCAATCACAGATCGACCACGTTTTGATCGACAGCCGGCACTTCTCGGACATCATCGACGTCAGATCCTGTCGGGGCGCCAACATCGAGTCGGACCATTATCTGGTGATGGTGAAGATGCGCCCAAAACTCTCAGTAGTGAACAACACGCGAAACCGGCGCCCGCCTCGGTTAAACATCGCGCGACTGAAGCAACCTGAGGTCGCGGCAGACTACGCGCAATCGGTCGAAGCAGCGCTGCCGGCAGAGGGCGAGCTTGACGAAGCCCCTCTCGAGGACTGTTGGTATACCATCAAAACAGCCATCAACAGTGCTGCGGAGAACGTCATCGGTTATGTGGAGCGATCTCGACGGAACGACTGGTTCGACGAGGAGTGTAGGAGGGTGATGGACGAAGAGAATGCCGCGCGGGCGGCAGTCGTGCAAAGAGGCACCCGTCGAAATGTGGAAAATCACCGACAGCGGAAGAGGCAGCGAGTCCGACTTTTCCAGGAGAAAAAGCGCCGCCTGGAGGAGGAGGAGCTCGAGGAGCTGGAGCAGCTGCATCGTTCCCAAGAAACACGAAAGTTCTATCAGAAACTCAACGCATCCCGCAAAGGCTTCGTGCCGCAAGCCGAAATGTGCCGGGATAAGGACGGGGGTATCCTGACGGACAATCGTGAGGTGATCAAAAGGTGGAAGCAGCACTTCGATGAACACCTGAACGGCGCACATGCAGGAGATCAAGACGGTGGGGGAAGGTACATCGCCGGCGTAGCCAACGACGAAGAGGAGCCACTCCCAACGATGAGTGAAGTTAAGGAAGCCATTTGCCAGCTGAATAGAAACAAGTCGGCTGGAAAGGATGGCATCGCAGCTGAACTCATCAAAATGGGCCCGGACAGGTTGGCCGATTGCCTACACCGGTTGATAGTCCGGATCTGGGACATAGAACAGCTACCGGAGGAGTGGAAGGAGGGGGTAATATGCCCCATCTACAAGAAGGGCGACAAATTGGACTGTGAGAACTACCGAGCGATCACTGTCCTCAATGCCGCCTACAAAGTGTTGTCCCGAATCCTACTCCGCCGCCTCACGCCACAAGCAAACAGATTCGTGGGAAGTCATCAGGCCGGCTTCATGGAGGGACGGTCTACGACGGACCAGATATTCACATTACGGCAAATCCTCCAAAAATGCCGTGAACACCAAGTCCCTACGCATCATCTATTCATCGACTTCAAAGCCGCATACGACACGATCGACCGTAACGAGCTATGGAAAATCATGGACGAGAACGGCTTTTCCGGGAAGCTAATCAGACTGATCAAGGCGACGATGGATGGAACGCAGTGCTGTGTGCGGATTTCGGGTGAATTGTCGAGTTCATTCGAATCGCGCAGGGGGCTTCGACAAGGTGATGGTCTATCCTGCATGATGTTCAACGTGGCGCTAGAAGGTGTTATTCGACGAGCGGTGGGCGAAATGCGGGGCACGATTTTCAACAGATCCAGTCAACTTATCTGCTTTGCCGATGACATTGATATAGTCGGCAGATCATCTGCGGCGGTGGAGGAGATCTACCGCAAACTGAAACGCGAAGCAGGAAGGATTGGGTTGATGATTAATACGTCCAAGACGAAGTACATGCTGGCCTGCGGATCCGTGACCGACCGAACCCGCTTGTCCAGTAATAACAAGGTTATGATCGACGGCGACGAGCTGGAGATAGTCGAAGACTTTGTCTATCTCGGCTCACTGGTGACCGCAGACAATGACACCAGCCGTGAGATCCGGAGGCGAATTATCAGCGGAAGTCGTGCCTACTATGGACTCCACAAGCAACTGCGGTCGAGAAGACTTTGCCCTCGTACGAAGTGTAACCTGTATATGACGCTTATTAGACCGGTTGTTCTCTACGGGCACGAGACATGGATATTGCTCGAGGAGGACCTGCGTACACTCGGAGTATTCGAGCGACGAGTGTTAAGAACCATCTTTGGCGGCGTACAGGAGAACGGAGTGTGGAGGCGAAGGATGAACCACGAGCTCGCGCGACTCTACGGCGAACCCAGTATCCAGAAGGTGGTGAAGGCTGGCCGGATACGCTGGGCTGGACATGTTGCGAGAATGCCGGACGACTGTCCTGCAAAACAGGTGTTCGCTACGAATCCGGTAGGAACAAGACGAGCGGGGGCGCAACGAGCGAGGTGGTTAGACCAAGTGGAGCGTGATCTGGCGAACGTGGGGTGCCCGAGAAATTGGTGAACGGTTGCTATGAACCGAGTGAATTTTAGGAATTATGTTCGTCAAGTTATGTCGTGAGACGGAATACTATGTAAATAAAATAAAAATAAAATTAGTGATAATTCTAGTGAACAAAATATTATCAAATTTTTATTCTATTTTCTATTCTGACCCCAATTAATGAATCCTAAATTCCTAATTTCTGGTCATAATTATATGGAGTATGCAACAAATTTTGGGCTAGGCTTAATATGTATTTGTATGAGATGATTGGTTTAACGTTGAAGCGCTAGTCGTAAATGTACTGTTAAACATCAACTAATGAACGGAAGTCCATTTCTAATGTCCAATTTATCAGGAAAAGACGCAGGAAACATGCAATGATAAAAAATTCATAGAGAAATATCTTTCACGAATTATTCTTATAATTATCCTGATAAAAAATTGTCGTTTAAAAAGATTTATTCCAACTGACAAGACAAGCTTGATCTTTAGACATGAAACCTCTCGATTAACGGTACATTTCCCATCATAACAGTTAAAAATGAATATGTTAATAAATTATTTGACTTTCACCTAATTAAATCCCTATGTTTTCTGAATCATATCAACAAGACAAAATCACCTGAAAATGGAAATTTGTTGGTGGCAAAGGGGTGTAAGTGAATTTATTTGGTGGCAAAGGGCTATAAGTGCATGTGTCTAGAGCCAAAGGGTATAAGTACAAAAATCAAAAATCGTGTGTCGCCTCTATTAACGTGAAATAAAAGTTGTTTTTCTTAAAAATGATGTCAAATGATTTGTTTTTATTTTAGAAGATCAAAATCATTGAAAAATTTCATAAAATATATCTATGGAATTTATTGGAACATAACAAACTTTAAGTGCTTTTTTCTCGAAATCAGCTTTTATGCACTTATACCCCTTTGACTCTAAGGGCCTCAAATAATGTCTTCCAAAAAACTAAAAACAACTTTTTTTTAAATTTTTTTCACTTATTATCATAAGATTACCTTCATTTCCCTCATAAAAAGTATTTCGATCAAATGGACGGTTTTTTAGATACACGCATCCGTTACTGTCTCATTTCTAAATGAACTAAGCTTTATTGTTGAAAAGATTCTCAGCATAAATATCTAACGCAGTTTTGATGTAACTGCTTTTAATTTGTGCCTGTAGGCACAATTTTCCCGTATATTTGAATAACGCTCGGTTAACTTATAAGCCTACCCCTTTTCTTTTCTAAAGTACTATCTGATAATCCATCTGGTAAACAAGTAGATTAGCAGACATCGTATCCGACGCAACTAAAAACTTAAAAATTATCTATCAACGACTAATTGATCAATGTTATCAAAATATCGTTAGCTTATCTCATGAAATAGTAGGTACCGTCAAACGGGGCATCACGCTACAGCAGGGTTAGAGTTAGATGCAACATTTCTATAACACCACACTGAAACAAATTTTAATGTATTGTAATAAATGATTTTAATGATTACAAAGTGATGATGACATAATTTCTCGCATCTTAAGCTAGTTTTTAAAGTTTTTTATTTTTCGATAAAATTTAAAAAATCGAGCATTAAATGTAGAAATTTTAACATTTCTCGATGCCGAAAAAAAACTTTACCCACTATGACAGAATGGCTTGATAATAATACCTACAAACTTTTTACTGGTTTCCTCATGCTATACCAACACTGTTGGTATAAATTTATTTTTCGAACAATCATCCAATTTTTTTTAAATATTTTTATTATTCATTTAAGTGTCTGGGTAAAATGCAACAAAACAATAAATCAAAGAATCTCGTTTCCATGTGCTAGAATGTGAATATTTTACAGCACGGGTTTGTAAATATTAAAATTTCTTTCATTCAAACATTTATTTTTATGATTTCAGCTTGTGGAATTTTTCGTACTATTATTTAACCCCTAAATGTATACAGCATCCTTATTATCAGATAAAATGTAAAAATTAGTTATTACAGACCAAAAAATTACTGCTATTGGTGTTCTCATGCGTAATGGTCTTTAAGGCATCGCAAATATATTAAAAACTATAAATTTTCATACGTGTTCGTAAGATTTTTCATTAAATACAAAGTTTGTTGCAAGTTACCCCATTTTCTGAGGAGGGTGAAAATCGCATGTTTTTAGAAAATTAAAAATAACTTAAGAAACTAATAATTTTTCTAACTACGCCGAAATGATGTACAATCATCCTTAAAACTTTTGATGCATAAGGGGTAGGTTTAACTGTGAACATAAGTTTTTTAGAAGCCATTGAATTTGAAAATTGTTGCATGTTGCCCCAGTCCAATTGGAACGTAGTTATACAGAAGAATATTGATTTTTTTCATTGTCCAATGATCTTTGCTTCGAAAACGTGTTTGAGCTTTGTTTTAAACAAAAAACGTTGGCTTTACTATGATCATATAAATTCTGGTGCTTTTTTACATCGAATAGAGAAATAAATCTTATTCAGCATTTTATCAATATCACTTGGAAACAGTATTTCAATAACTTTTGCGTCATCAAATCATTTTGATCATTTTTCAGATTTTGTCTATCAACCCTTGTATATTATGTGGAATGTGTAAATTTTAAAATTTATAGATTTTGAGTAAAATCGATCATTGATAACTAATTAACCAACAAACCTATATGGACAACAAAAACTGATTTTGAATCTGTTTATTATGCTCCATTCAATCACAGAGAATTCAATCAAGGATACAGGTTTTGGCTAGAAATTCTAGTTTCAGAGGTACAAAAAAAGTTTTACATTTTCTAGTTAATTGAATACACCTATTTTTGACATCACTGAAAGAAGTTTTTGACGATTGAATATTGAAGATTTCAATTCACTTAAAAACTTTGTTGAAGACTGCAAAACGATTTGACTTAAGCTAAAAGAAATATGGTTTGAAAGTCCTTAAAAATTTCTTTAAAAAACGCCGTATTTTGAAACTTCTATAACTTTTTCTTTTGAAGCCAAAATTACTCGCGGTATTGGGGAAAATTGATCGATGAGTTAAAACCTTTAATTTCCAAATCTTTGCAATGTTCTAAAGCTTTTGTAAAACCTTCTTAAACCTAGCAATACCATCGTGCAATTTAGAAAGGCCCAGTTAAAACTCAAAGCGATATTGGAAAGAGTTAAGGGAAATTTATTGCATTTCAAGGATAGTTAAAAAAAACACAAGTAATGTACCCTTTTTCTTTCAATTTTCAGTCTTGTTTTAATGATGCTGCGAAATGCATATAAGGAAAGATTTGAAAGAATTCAGGGATTAAAGGAACAGAAACATCTTATCGGAAGATCTGAAGAAATCACTTAATAATTATAATCTTGAAATTTGAACTGAAAAGTGGAACGAGGATTTGTACTTATATCGCACCTTCAAAAAATGACGATTTCGTTAATAAACTTTAAAATAACTATTAATTTTATAAATTTAAAGAAAAACGATTATTAAAGGGCGAACACGAAATTATTGCGACACATTCAACAGGGCATAACTTTTTTACCATTGGGTGGAAATCAACCAAATTTTGCACACTTTCTCATTGATGTGTATTGTTTACATGCTGTCAAACTCGAAGTCGTGTTTTCCGATTCAACGAAAATGGAGGTGAACCAACGTAAGTCGAGAAAACAAATTCTTTCCAAACACCTGGAATTTCCTGACCTGTCGCACCGGCAGTTGGTAAAAATATTGAATATACACCATTCAATCGTCTCCAGAGTGTTGAAGCTGTTCCAGGAGCAGTTAACGTTGAACCACGACAAAGGAGCTGAAAGAAAACCGGGACCGGAGAACAAAAAGACGGAGGGAAAGGTGAAGTGGATGATTAAAGCAAATCCCAACGTCTGAAGCCGTGATTTGGCTAAAAAGATCGGCATGTTGTAGAACTACGTCCAGAATGCAAAAAAGAGAGCTGGACTACATACATACACATACAAGGTAGAGAACTTCCCAAATCAAGATGAGTGGCAACAATCGACGGCTAAAACTCGGGCACGGAAGCTCTACGAGAAGATACTGACTAAATATGGCTGCTGTGTGATGGACGACGAAACGTATATTAAAGCCGATTTAAAGCAAATTCCGGGGTTGGAGTCTTTCACCGGCAAGAGCAAGTTCGATGTGGATGACAAATTTAAGAAGAAGAAATTGTCGAAGTTCGCCTCCAAATATCTCGTTTGGCAGGCCATTTGTCTTGCGGACTGAGGAGTGAGCCTTTCGTGACAAAGGGCACAGTAAATGGCGAGATCTACAAATCTGAGTGCCTCTAGAAGCGCCTTTTGTCGTTCTTGCAGCAACACGACGAAACTCCGCTATTTTGGCCAGATTTGGCATCATGCCACTATTCTAAAATTGTCCTGGAGTGGTATGAGACGAATTCTGTCCATTTTGTTCCAAAGGACATGAACCTGTCAAACCGTCCGGAACCGTGCCCGGAGGAGCAGTACTGTTCAAAATTATAGCGGTTACAGGCAAGCGGAAGAGCAAGAAGACATTCAAAGACGATAATAACATGTTAAGAAAATGAAAAAAAAACTGAAAAGCTGGTACCGGATGACACAGTATAGACTTTGATGGAGGACATCGAGCGAAAATGCGTTCAATTTTGCACTCAACGCTCCATCGAATAATTTTTCTTATGATTTTTAAAGTAAATGTATGTATACAACAACCCTGAAATTTTGGTTTGGTTCTTAACATTATAAAAAAATTGGCATAACATTTTCGGTGTCGCAATAATTTCGTGCTCGCCTTTTAGATTTAGGTAATGCACTATCACGAAAAAATAATTTCTTGAAATATAAATGTGACTGTTAAAAATTAAAAATGTTACGGAAGATTTTCTGACTTCATAAATTGAAATTAATGTTCACATCAGAAAGTCAAAACACAACTTAGAAAATAAAAAAAGTTTGATATCAAATCATTATGAAATAATCTCGTACAGAAAAACCCGTTCATAAAGAAGTTTTAAGAATAAGAATCTTTGCATACTTCTAGGAACTTCAAGCAGAAACGCTACAAGTTTTCCATCCCTTGTTGAAAAATTTCGCAGCCTCTATAGAAAAATCTAACTGCCATTCAGTCTTCTAAGATTTCGAATGTTATGTTACAAAACAAATGTGTCGAAGACATGTGGAACAAATTAAATAAAAATAAAACAAAGAGGAACACTTATCTGATTATAAATCTTCTCGGATTCAAACTCCCGTTGGCCTGTCCACAGGGCATAGCACCAGCCGTTTTTACTGTAAATGTAAGCCTCACTATTTTTGCGAAGGCCACTTTGATTATTTTCTCTGTATTTCGCTGTATGCAACAAAAAAATCATGGAACACGAAATAAATGCGTGCGATGTCGAAAACTCATGACCTACTACTCAATATTCAGTGCCTCCGATTAAGTCAAAATTAGCTCTTTAGTTCTTTGCACCTTGGAAAAATGTAAATTTTGCTGCCTTGTGTATTAAATGTTATGTATGATTAAATTTGAGTTAATTAATTTTCAGGGGTTTAAAAAAATAGGGAAGCTGTCTGTTTCATTTGATTTTTATAAAATAAACTATTGACCAATTAATAACAAGGCGTATCTTTCCTTTAAGTAATCAAAAAGAAAACTTTTAATCACAGCGTATCTAGTATCACGAAAAAGTTCAAGATTACGCAACACATCTTGTTTAAATTTATCTACCCACATAATGGAGGCCTTCAAAAACTTCCAATCCAACTGTCCGTGATACCAGAAACCAAGACAAACAATAATTGCATTCATAACAACCGCACCAGTCGTCCGTCGGCCAAGTAAAGTCTGTTTCAACAATTATACTAAACGCCGAAAACAGCAGATAAAAATCCCCCTTTTCAAACGCGGGTTCGGGTTTCCTGTGCAGATTGTTGTATCCAACCACTTTAGTCCCTAATCGGTAGCTAATTCCACTCCACTCGACGACTCAACAAAAACCCTCCCTCGCAGCAGCACAGCCTCGTACCAGGAAAAACGAGCGTCCTCAAATCTTCTACATCACGGGATACTCTCGTAGGAAGCTAGCCTGCCGGGGCTGAACGACACGGCCTTGCCGCCGGATTTTTATCGTCAGATTTTATACTAGGGGGTGAGTGAATTTATCCGGGGGTGGTGGTCGACTAAAAGTGCGTAAAATGTGCGAAATTTCTTTACAGCTGACTTGGCCCTGCTGGAATGTAGCTGAATATGGGCGCATTCAAGAGAAGTCACGGTCCGAACCGGTAAGGGAGGGTACACAGCAAGGGGGAAGGTCATGCTATGATATGAATTTCAATCCGGTCTCGTCGTCATCGTCGTCGGAAGGCGTGTGGTGGATCGCTTTCGCTACTGAAAAGTCGTATTCGAATCGAACGAAAAACGATGACACGAGCTGTGATGATGTACGATATAGGCAGGCAGCATCCCGGCCCCACTCCTTTTTAGATCCCTGACCGTATCATTCGGCATTCCGCTTTCGCTTTTCTGCTTCTTCCCATGAGCCGTCGCTCGTAGACTGTAGACTTTTTTCGCCTATAATAATCAGCAGCACGCAACGTGTCGCCGTGCCAAAAATCAACTCTACCTTTTGCGTTTTCCACCACCCAGGGTAGATTTCTCCATCGTACCTCACAGCTTCCGTGGAAGGCGTCTGTGATGATGCGAGAAAACGTGCCAAGGGAAAAAAAATCGGTGGCGGGAAAGAAATCTAATTTTCCACATCCTATCACTTTGGTGGCTGACTGGTTGGCTCGATTTAGTTCACTTCTATTCGTCGATCGAAACGCATTGGGATTTTTACGGTAAACCTAACATCAAGGAAAAGAAAAATCGGTGCCTGATCGAAGTTGATTGGATTGTTTTTACGTGCAGCTCGTTTGTTGTCATGATGTTTAAGAGACAAACAATTCGGTGATACTGATAAGTGAATCTTGAATAACTGAATGTAGCCCATCCGATGGTATTTGGAGAAACTTATAAATAAACCGAAAACATACTCATAGTTCAAAATTTATTTAACTTTTACATATCACATGCGAACGAGTAACAATGTATGGATAAAGTGAAATAAGCTGAGTGAAAACTAACATAAAATAATTTCTCTTCCCACATGAATATGTTGTAAATTAACTTTTTTCTAATAAAGTTTAGTTATCATAGTATTGATATACTTCAAATCAGTCGAGGAACCCATATTAACAAAAATATATTTTTAAAGTTATTACTAAAAAACTATAAATGTATGGTAGTAGACAAGTTCCCCTGAAAATATGGTAAATGGGGACATCAATTTTGGAAAATGCCGTGATTCGAATTCTTAGCTAATTGTAAATAAATTATTCATGCCTTAAAGATTATTTTACTGTATTTTTCTATGTTAATGTATTTTATTTCGTAAAATAATGATTGCATTCAATTTACATGGTGCAATATTGTATACCTTGAAATTCTAGTTTGAAAACACTATAAAATTTAATGCTTCGTGTCTGCAAAATTTATCCTAGTGAAAATTTTTTACTCTTTTGGCGAAAAAGAATGCAATTTCATTGAAACTTCTTCAAACGGTGCAACGTTAAAAAAAATCGTTTTGACACAGTTATTTTTTGGTTAATTGGAGCACATTGATAACATTCTTCGTACTAAATCATATAAGATGAAATAAAAAAAACCCTTTAGTGTACTCCAGAGGACTATGGTTTTCATCTTCTGTTGGTATTCCAGTAAAATTTCTATTTGGCCCTATATTTATGCACTACTTATAGGCGTGGTTACAACAGAGCTTCTCCTTTTTGAAATAAAGTTTTTGAATACAATTGTTAATTAATTTTTTTTTAATAATAATAAACTTTTTAATTTAGGATTCTCTGCAAATCAAAGAAATGAGCTTAGTTCTTTTAGAAATGGGACACTTTCTTTTGCTGATTGCTCTTTACTAGCTATCGGACATTCAAAACTTTTACAGCGTTTTGTTGCCTGTGAAAAGCACTACCTAGTCTATTTTTGTCAAAATTTTAAATTCACACGTTTTTGAGATATTTACGATGCAATAGAAAAAGAAAAAAAAATATTTTGCACAGTTTCCTTCAAAAACCATCATTATCAAAGTGATAGCTGACAAAAGCGTTCCAAAGCGACAAAGAATTACTGTGTGTGAGTGGTGGAAAAGTTTGCAAACACTGTCAAAAATATCCTCAAGGTTCAAATTATGCATTGTAGTGAAGCACATGATCGGCAACTTCGGTTAAGGGTCATCAGGGAAGTCAAGTCTCATATCAAAATTTTTAATTTTGTATAAGCAAAAAACTAAGTGTTGATAGCTGAAATATCCAGCAATTTTTTTCTCCGATAAACTGAAAGTGGTACCTTGTTATGAGTCATGCAAACCTAACCTCAAAAAACAAAGTTTTGCTAGTTTCAGAGCTCGTAAGCTGTATAGCCGGTTCCGAGGCTATGAAACAGATGATTTCTGATAGACGACAAAACTTATGAAAAACCCAATATCAAACAAATTCCAGCGTTTGAATCCCATAGCATGACTGCCCGTGGTAGGGTCCCTAGCATATTAAAGTATGTATTGCTGGTTGTTTTGTATAAAATGTAATGATTTGCCAAGATTGTGCTCCTGTCGAAAAAAAAACAATTATTTTCAAAACGAAAACTTTGGTTTTGGCTGTTTTTAAAAGCCTAAAAAGAGTCATCTTGTACGTACCCTTCGCAACCTACGATCTACACTAACCGATTAAACTTAATTATTGATCTCATGATGTTTTCACTTCGATAATGCCTGGTTTTATCAGCAGAAATTCCATTAGAAACGCTTTCAAGTGGCTCAAAAACAATCAAGTTCTGTTAATTTCAAAATATCTGTATCCACTAAATTGCCCTCAGTTTCGCCTAGAATACAGATTAGACGAAGCAGAGGTGCCAGGTGTCCTGATTTATCAGGATTTGTCCTGATTTTCGAGAGACCGTCCTGATTTTTCAAAAACTCTCGATTTGTCCTGATTTTATTAAATTGGTCCCTAAAATCTCCTGATTTGTCCTGATTTTCATAAAAACTACTCAAATATAATCGAATTATTAGCTAAACTATAAGAAAATCGAATAAATAGGTTATGAAATAGATAAACCCATTCAACAGATGGTGTTCAGCGATGGTATTTAAATGGTGTTTTTCGATATGAACCTCAGGCCATCCAAGAAGCTGCTTACTGTTGTTGCATAAATCAAGGCGTTTACAGCACCTGTATTGCACCTATATTATGCAATTTAGGCAGAAATCCTTAAAATTTTCAAGAATCCAGAGGTGTCCTGAAAAATCCTGATTTTTAGCTTCGCGATGTCCTGATTTTTGACGAAACCACCTGGTACCCCTGAGACGAAGTAAAAGTTGAAAAAACTGATCAATATTATGACTGAAAAAAGTGTGCGCCTGCCGATGGGAGATACCAAGAATAGACTAAAAAAAAACTTACAAAAAACGATAAATATTTTTGTTCAAATTTTTTCATGAATCATCATAAGATTACCTTCATTTCCTTCATGAAAAAACTGATCAATATCATGACTGAAAAAAGTGTGCGGCTGCTGATGGGAGATACCAAGAATAGACTAAAAAAAATTACAAAAAAACGATAAAAAGTTTTGTTCAATTTTTTTCATGAATCATCATAAGATTACCTTCATTTCCTTCAAAGAAAGTATTTCGATCAAACAAATTGTTTTTGAGATACACGCATTCGTAACTGTCTAATTTCTAAAAGAACTAATTTTTAATGTAGCACTGAATGCTTTATGAGTTTTTCTTTGATTTCAGGTCAGTGCCTATAAATATAGTTGAAATAAACTAATGAATATAAATTTGAAACCAAATTTGTTATTATAAGCATTAACACGTTCGTGACCACGCTCATTTTGGTAGTTTTAGTAGCCGGTCCCAAAGAAATTCTCGGAGCGAGAAAGTCAAGAGGGAGATCTCAAAGATTTGCAACGTGTGGCTAATTGAAGCGGCTGACTTAAGTAAGAGATCGTCACACTTTTTTTATGTGACGGGGCCCCCCGTCCGTCACAAGAATATGGGTTCCATGGCGATGAACGTGTTGAAAGATCTTAAGAACAAAGAGCAAAAAACTCATATGGTCTCAGCAAGCTATGACTACACCCAAAATTCAGCCTCTGTGCCAATGGCGTGTAGTCAATTACGCATCATTGGTACAAGAAGATAACGCGATCGGTGCTGATTCGATTTGCTCTCACCGGCATTAATCTCCCAAGTTAACCGAATTGCGTATGTCTGAAAGAAACAAAATAAAAACGCTTTCACGTCCCTCCCTATCGCATCACAAAACGAAGAAGGATGGAAATAAATACCGGCCAACACCAGGCAGCCAGCGAACCGAGCACTGTGCGTGTGAATGTAGCAAAAGCAACAACAAAAACATCTTTCTAATTCAATCCCTTCAATCTACCGGCAAACAAGCACCGACCAAGCTGCCCGGCTTTAGCAGCTGTGTATATGTAGCGTGTGTATGTAATAGCAGGCAGTAAGCAAAGCACAGTTCTCATTCAATGGGTTTCCCGTTTCCTCCACTCCCGTTCCCTTTCCCGTTTCCATCGCAAGACAAATGAATACCTTGAAAGGAGGCCAAACGCCGGGAAGCCACTGTCGTGCGTTTCTTTTGTGATTGATCGGTGGCAGAATGCCTATAGGTGTGTTCAACAGAACTCAATCGAAATCAATTGAAATGGATTGACAGTTGATCAGCTGTTTTTCCAATTGACTTCAATCGATTTCTATCTGGCTGCTGAATGAACAGCCAGACACTAATACTAACGCGCTGTTTTTATTGTCATTTTCTTATTCAGCTATACTCTATGAGGTTTCGGGATTGATTTTCTTAAATAAAAGAAGCAAAATCGTAAAGGTCTTAAATTTTATTTTTCATTAATTTTTCGATTCCCGATACCCCCCTATTAAATACTGCATCTCTGACTACAGCACCGCCGACACCACATCGACCGACATCACTTTCACTGGCACAGCACCATCGACTCAGAATACCTGGCAGAGTACGACTTTCACAGCAACACCGACCCAGCATGATTGGCACAGCACCATCGACACAGCAGCACCGACCAGCACCGACCAACACAACACCACCGACACCGACTTAGCACGGCACAGCACCACCGACTCAGAACACGACAGAGGCTCCGCACCGAATGACATCACTTTCAAACTTGAAAATTAAAAAACAAACCGAATCAGCTGTTTTTTGACAGTAAACAACTGCATTTGTGTTAGTGCGATAGAAACCGATAGAAACGAATCCTGCTCTCGAGCTTGATCGATTTCGATTGGTTTCGATCGATTCCGATTGGCTTCATTGAACGTCAATTGGATTAGTTTCGATCACAACATTGGCTGAGTGAACAACAATTTACCAATCTAAATCGATTGAAACCGATTTCAATTGGCTGTTGAACGGGCTTTATGACAAATATCCCTCTTCCTGAATGAAGTTCAAATAGTACACTGGTTAAGATGTCGGTCTGGCAAGACCATTTGGTTAGTGATTTGAGTTCGATTCTCCCTACGGGCGCTGTGGTTTATATTTTTATTTTCTGGTTTCTGGGATGAATTATCCAATAGGAACGAAATCCCATAAAATGTTTTTCTTGTTTTGCTTGAATGTAGTGGTCATGCATCATTTTAGTTGGGAGCCGAGTCCTTATGCCAGTTACGGTTTTTCAAACATATCATCTTCGGCACAGTGCACATTTCAGCGCATTATCGGCACAGAGATGTGCTAAATAGGCATTGGATTTTTGCAACCTCTTCTATGGGTGTACCATCGTGAAGGAAGAAAAAACACTACTCTCAAAATAAATATTAACGCAAACCAATAATTTAAAAAAAAAAAATCTATTTCAATTTATACGAATCAATTTTATGAAATAAAGTCTGTTTCACATAACATCTGGTCGGATAGAAAAGATCATTTCTCCGCAAAAAATAACGTACAGCAAAAGTAAAAATGTCATTTTGTAGGGTTTTTATTGCACTTTAAGGAAAAAAAATACATAAAAATCATTCGTCAGCTTTTCGGATGAATTTTCGAACTTTTTTTGTGATACCACCCATAATTTTCTGCACAGTACTGCTGGTAACCTCATTCGCCATCTTGTTCCACCTCTTTTTCATTTAAGCGGGTTTTTTCATGGTTCTGCCACATTTCGTCAGTTTGCCCTTAACTATTGCCGAATATTTCTCGATGGGACGAAAATCCGGACAGTTTGGTGGATTGATACTTTTTTCCAACAAAATCGATCTTGTTCTCCTTATACCACTTAACGACATCCCGGCTGTAGTGGCAGCTTGCCAGGTCCGGCCAGAACTTCACCTGACCTTTGTGGGACCGAATGCATGGCAAAACCCCTTTTCTGGAGACTTTCTTCTTTGTAAACATTTCCATTCATTGTGTCCCCAGTGATGAAAATCTTAGTCTTCTTCCCACAAGTTCCCTTGCCAAATCATCAACTTACAAGCAAATTTATCTGCGAAAACAAATTTGAATCTACCCGCAACATTCCCTTTACGCTTCGCAAAGTAAAATTTGTTACCGGGTATTTGTCCAAAATCCATTTTGACGTAAGTTTCGTCGTCCATCAAAATGTATCCGTTGTACTTGGTCAACACTTTCTCGTACAACTTCCTTGCCCTGGTTTTGGCAACCAGGTTTTGTTTCAGCGTCCTGTTGGGGTGTTTGCTTGCATGATACGACCGCAAGCCTTCTCGCAAACAAATTCGTCGAGCTGTACTGTGGTTCGTCTTGAACTTTTTCGCCAAATCACGCAAGGAGATTCCAGGATTATTGTGAACTGATCGAATTACCTTTGCTCGCAGCTTCCGGTCGTAAGTTCCACTTTTACACCTGGTTTGTTTTGCTCGATCCACCGTAAGGGTGTCCCGGTAACATTGCAGCACCGAATTTACAGGCGATTTTGGATATTTCAGGAATTTCGCGATCTTTACCCCTGACCAAGTCGGTTTCTCTACGTGAGTGTGCAGAATTTTCTCTCGCCTTTCGCTTTCCATCGTCGATAACTTTTGACTGACTGCTTCAATCTTGATGAAATTTTCACCGCTAAGTAAACAAACCATCCGGATCAAAACACTGTCAATAGATTCGCGATGTGACAACTAGGGGCGCTGCAGTAAATGAAAAGATGCGACCAGATTCTATGTGAAACAGACTTTACTTGTTGTTGTTTAAGGACATTAAATAAAAATAAAAAAAATTATGAAAGAACGAGTTCACCAATTTGAAAGCAGTATTAACAGCACAGCATTGGCAAAAAATTTCCTTCCGTTTTCCATGGCTCGAACCAAAACAGATGACACATCTTCAACATAACCACTTGTCAATTTTATGTAAAAGAAACTTCTATTGTTCTGCTTCGTTTCACATTCCAATATGCAGAACACAGGAGCAGTTTTTCAGCAGTTTATCAGCTATAACAAAACAAATGATCAGTTTCTGGTGCACAATTTCAACACACAACCTATGCAAAATCGTCCTCCGTTGCGCACCTCAAACTTCACTTAATTGTACGGAAATTGAAAATTCAATTATCTAAAATAAAATTTTAGATAAAATTTTCACAATTGTAAGAAAATACGTGTTGACGTTCAGCACACGCCTACTCCGAAACTCTTAAACTTCTGTTAATTTTAAGCGTATCTTTAACGATTATGGGTTTAACAGCATATATACAAAAGAAAACGAATCTTTTGTGAAAGTCATTCCCTGTTAAGAGACTGCTTTTGAAAATAAGGATATTATATTAATCATATTGTAGAGAATCGTATTCACAACGTCCCTATAACTTTGATACCTGGAACTTTTGTTCACTCGACGTAATTAATTATGGTTTTTCAATTTACTAGCTTTGAAACTTTGCATTTTGAACTCCTTACCATATCAAAGTACCTATTCGAAAGTATGCAAACAAACATTCCTCCCGATGCACAAAAAGAAAACCATCAGGGTAGAGCGAACGACAAGCTTGGATAATAAGAAATGCAATGAAACCCCTTTGCTTTTGCTCTGATGTTGTATATCATCCAGCCGCATAACTAGGTAAATACATGGATTTTGTTATGGTAGGTATTTAATCGAAGTTTTTAAGTGAACTTAGATCTTAAACTCACCAGAAAACGTCGATTCAATAGCATTACAGTATATCGCTCTGATAAAACACAACTTTTCATGAATTTGTATGTAAATGGTGGCTCGGATAACGCGGGATTCTACTGTGCATAGAAAACCCTACACTTTTGCTCTGTTTTGCATCATCCAGGCGCATAACTTGGTAAACACAAAGATTTTGTTATGCTATTTAATCGATGTATTCTGTGAAACTCGGATGATGTACTGGAGGCTCGGATAACGTGACCACTCGGTTAACCGGTGCTCGTATAAGCGAAACTCTACTGTATTTTGGCAATTTTCATCTTTTCATAAAAATTTTTTGATTACTAATAAATTTGTTTCCGAAAATATTCTGTCCTTGAAGTTCTGATGCACGAACACTTCAGAAATGAATTTGGGAAAAAAGTCCAACTTAGTTTCCGCTAACTGCTGAGTGCCTTCCTGAATTTTTTAGCTGAAAAAAAATTTTGTACAGTAGACTGAGTCGATTTTAAAAATGAACACACACAAATAGGATCTCAGTGAAACTTTATGTTTCTTGGAAGAAATCTAATTTACTTATCTCTAAAGCGTACATCCTTCAAGGATATTATGGTTAGCGAATGCTGAAACCACTAGCCCACAGGAAGAGTACTATATATGCCGTGACCAAGATTCGATCTCATGACCTCTGGTTTAGAAGATTTGAACGCTATCCTCTAGGCCACGGTAGGCGGCATGCGAAAGGCGATTTTGGGTTATTTTTGAATTTTTCTTGCTCTGGGGTCATAAAAGTTTCGTTTTGGTTCAAAACTTATGCATATTTCATGCCGTAATTTAGAATTTCTTTTATATGAGTAAACATTACATTTCGGAAAATTTTAAAATTTTGTTCTGACAAATGAATATAAATTTTTTTTTCTTCTGTGAATTGAGTTATCTGGGATTTTAGAGCCAAATTATGAATTCTTTAAAGAAATTTTGTTCCCTACTTCGTATCTTTGAATATCGTACAAAAAAAAGTTATAGGCTGGTGACTAAGGATATGTCTGTTGGCATTGAAATATGAACAATCAAACCAACAACACTTCTGGTGCCTAGCGAGCAATTGCACTTTTACTTTAAAAGCAATATCTCTCTTGGCAAAAGCAGTGTTGGCTGTTTGTTTTGGCTGTTTATATTTGAATGCCAAAGGTATTTACAAATATATCTACAGTAAGTCACAAATATTGACCGAAGACTAGGATTATTCGAAAAAGGGGCTTGTTCCCCGTTTCTCAGCTCAATGATATTTCAAGTAGATTATTTAAACATTCTAAAATATGATCGGTACTTTTTCGTGAGAATTTGTGTACCTTAACTCCTTTCAAAACGGTATTGAAACCGATATAATCACTCGTGTTGTACGAGCCTCAAAATGCCTTAAAATGTTTTTTTTATGAAGCATCTATAGAGACAGACAAATAACAGATCAATAGGGAACTAGAAAACACAGTTGAGTAGATCCTATAGTGAACTTTATCTACAGTATCAAGAAACCTCTTCAATAGGAATGATCGTTCTGAATTATTTAGTTAAACCAGGAAACACATCTTACCTGTCGGCTACTTATGGGATTTGAACCCAAAAGTTTCCTTGCAATCCTGGAAATCTAAACCAGTACGCTAGACCACGTTTTATCTGGTTGATATGATTCTTAACTTCTTATTAAAACGTATTTTTTAATCTGGTTTTAAAGAAGCAATTTTTAAATCATATAACAGAATACAATTACAAAGATGATGTAGATTTCTATGATACTAAATTGTCGGTCGAAATCTCATCACGAAGCCCATTTTATTTGCCAGCCTTAATTTAATTTGGGTTTTGGTCGATCCCCTTTCGCTTGTCCAACGACCTCTCCAAATATGAATAACGCCTGGGCTTAACCTTGTCCGATGCACGCTATCATGTATCATCATTCAGATAATATTTGCTCCCACACAATGTTTAGGAAATAAAATAAGGCAAGACAGAATTATGTATACTTATCCATCCGGGTTTGCCATAACGATTACCCTTACCCGGCCAAGTCAGTGCTCCGGACTTCTGGTGGCAAATTCTGTAAAATGCTGGGAAAAATCTTTCCCCCCAAAGTACCCACACTCCGACGATTTTTTGGGCCGGAATTCAAACATCCCAAAAAACGAACGCGTTTGCTGTTGGCGAAAAATAAATAAACCATAGAATAAATTATGAATGATAAACGCACGCGGATGGAAAAATAATAATTATGTTTATTGTTGTGCTGTGGCGCTTGATCCTTGATTTCTTGGAGGGGTGCAAATCTGCTTCCTCATTCTTGTGAGGAAATCACAGTAAAAAAAAGGAACTTCTCGACAGCCGCAAAGTAACTACCCGCGCCACACACCCGTTGGCATTGTCCTTTCCTGGGACCGGCCGGCCAATCGTCGGTCTAAGCATCGTAAGGTGAAATTGGAGGCGGAAGATCAACAACTGGCAGCGTGCCGGGGAAAAATGCGTTGTTTCGTAACAGCATCCGAGGGAGGTGTATGCAAATAAAACCCCAAAAACAACAAACTGACAGAAAACGCAATCAAATTTTCGCCTGTGTCCCGCTGCCAGGTCTCTCCTTCCGGTTTCTCGGGGATCCCGTCGACGACGCACCTCAGCCAGCGTGATGTTCCGGAAGAGCGTGTTTAAATTTTACAGCAACCGAAAAGAATGAAAACTTTTGGGGAGAAACGGTGATTTCATGAATCATTCTTACCTAAGCTGATGTACCTACTTTATCCGCCCCGTCGTCTCGTATCGTAACATTGTTTGCCCATAAATGATGAAACTTTTGACTTCCTGTTTGGTGACATCGCTGGTTTGCTGTAAATGAAGATCTTTTTTTTTCTCTCAACTTTTATTTTCAAGCTAAAAAAGTTTGAGAAAGATTTTCTCCAGTTTTTTTTAAATCTTGAATTACGAATTCTACATTCGTAAGTTTTTACATGCTTTTACTTTCTATAATTGGAAAATTAATAGTCCTAGTTATGAATTTAGGAATGGTAGTTAAGGTCTGCAGTAGGACTTAATACTTTCTTTTCGGATTTTATGGGAATATCACTTTGTGGTTTTTTTTATCTGTTATGCATGTTCAAATCATGAGTAAATGAACTTTGACCCAATTAGATTTTTCTTTTAACTAATAAATATCTATACAGAAGAACAGAACAGTACACGAATACACTTTGTAATCCATACAACATAACAATTATCACAGGGGAACAGCATTTTTGGCGCATTTGTTTTATTAAGGAAGATTTGTCGTCCTGAATTCAAAACATTTGACTTTTTTTTTCAAGCGCCTCTAGTTTTGGTGATACGGTGTGTGGAAATTTTGAAATTGATCAGTTTTGGGTAGAGTAGAATCGATCTTAGTGTACTATGTACCTACCCATGCAACGAAATAACTTACATGGAAATCAGCAATCAATCCAAATTAAAGCTCAATGAGTCAACCTTCATTTAATAACATCCATACGCGAACGGGCAGCAAAGCAGACCCGAGACGAACCATCGTTGAGTGCATGTTGAGCAGACGCGCCTTTCCCTACGCACAGCTGGCCCAAGCAGAGGAGCTAAGTAACTACAATGAAAAAAGATGCTGAATTGGATTCTAACCAAAATATTTACCAAAATAAACTGTCCCAGAGATTTTGCTACTTTACTTCTGGAAACACCGAAATTGAAAAATCAACATATTCTTGGCTATAAAAGAAATCCGAAAATTATTCAATGAAAAGTCTTTGTTCAACCACTGACTAACGCTTTTTAACTTTGGCGATTCTAGATCCACGTGACTGATGAACACCGCCAAAAAGAAAATCCCTAGCGATTCCAAGTTCAAGTGACTTAGGAAACCCGCTGTTAGTCTAAGCCAGTTGTCTCTAATAAACCTACATAAAAACTAACAACTGATTTTAGATCAATATATTATCTTCCATTCGATCAAGGATTCAGATTTTGTGTAGATATTCTTGATTCTCAGATAAAAAAAAAACACTTTAAAAAATAATTTCTACAATCATCAGAAATGTGGATTGATGACAACTATTTCTGACAGCATTAAAGATAGTCTTTGAGTGCCGTAAAACGGGGTAACTTTGACCAACAATAAATTTTTGCACATTATCAAAAATAACTCAGTCTATAGTTTGAATTTTTGAAAACTGTTTTTTACGTTTGAAAGCCGATTAATTTAGTATCAAATAGGCAAAATTTGGGTTTTATTTGAAATTTTGTCCTGTTAGTAAAAGTCTAATGTCAAAATCTTAAAATACTTTTTACAAGACTCACAAACAATCAGCTCTCCTGATGAAACCAAAAAGCATTTAGAAGCAAACGGGTTCTTGAATGTGAATGATCAACTTTTTTCCTTAGTATATGAATACTTATAGTGCTATTTTTATAGTCATGTAGTGATAAATTGTTTATTTTAAAAAAAAAGGACATTTTCCAAGAGTAAGCCCGTGTTGGAAAAATGGATAGGAATCCTATCAAATGGTTAACTTTGAAGAAAAAATGAAATAGGAAATAGTGGGAGGCCTGGAGAAATGTGTGAAGGTAAAATTTCATTTGTATTTTGTAGCTCAAACTATTTAACAATTATTTTAATTTTTGCCCCTAAATGTATGCACCATAATAGTTCGTTTATCGATTCTAATGTTTTAAAAAGAATTCAGAGACAAAATCGATCTTAAACTCAAATTTAAAGTAGTCTAATAAACATCTGCAACCATGTTTTACGTTCATAGGAGTCTAGTGCTGGTTTTAAAAATATGAAACATGCCACATTCCCCTTTACAGAAAAAATAATCGAAAAATATTGAAAAAAGTGATCAATTTTACCCCGGATTACGGTATCCCAAATATTTCAAATTATCCCTAGGATGGCCGTAGGAATGGAGAGGGGTGGGGGTTTTGGTTAAATCCTCCCCCCCCCTCCATATGAGGGTCCAAAAATTCCAAGCGAAATGTTCATAACTAAACTCAAAATTTCAAATTTTTAATCAAATTTTGATGAACGGCCAAAATGATTCAAGAGTCACAATCTCGACTTAAAACTAATGCAAAAACCTCAAATTTTTTTTCCAAGGTCATCAAATCTCCAAAAATTTCCTCACTTGTTGATAGAAATTCAGTCCCAAATATTCAATTTCAATAAGATTAGACTTAGCTTGTCAGATTTCGTCCGAATTGTTTCACTTCATTTGCAAATGCTAAATAAAATTAAGTCAATCATATTTTGCTTCAAGTTTTTTGAGGAAATTTTATTAAAATTAACATTAACAATTTTTAGAAGCATAAAATATGATTGAAAATTGACTCTTAAAAAAAAACCTTCATAACTTTAATTGAATAACTTAGATATTGGCGGATAATTAGGAAAATAGCCCGGATTTGCACGGCCCGGCCCGGATACTCACCGAAAAATATCTGGGAAGCTCAGGTTAGAATTATTCCAGATTTTGGGTTTCAGAGCTGCTAATAAAAATCAAAAGTTGATGTCTGTGATAAGATGTTGGATTCTGTAACCAGTTTATTATTCTTGAATTTCAGTTTTTCATCATTGTCACAAAATCCTGATTCGAATCTTGCTTTCGCATTTCAAAGTTAAACTAGTTGTATTTTTCATATTCGAAACTCATTATTTCGGATTATGAAGGAAAATCTTTAATATTATAAACAATTTCTTAGATTTAGATATGAAATTTTAATTTTTAACTCTCTTATAGAATCGGAACTTAAGAAAATTTCATAATGGTGATCCAGCATTGAAACAGTTTCATTATTCGCAATTTTGAAATCTAGAAATTCAGAATTCAAATAAGAGATTTCAGTTTAACGGTTTTTATTCAAATTGTGCTTTTTGATAAATAATAAATAGGATTACTATCTGGAACTTAGATTCAAAAATGGTTTCAAAATCCAGAATTCAGATTTGAGCCTAGGTTCAAAAGTCAGGATTCAGACTCGGAATAAGGAATTTTATTAAGGATTCAAACAGCAGGAGTTTGTAGTTTCATAATTTAGATTCAGGATTCAAAATTTAAAATTTATATTCAATCAGAATCAGTTTTGATTCACAAACCAAAAGAAATCCCAAATATAAAATAACGCTTGGATTCATTTTAAACATTTTGTTCTTTGAAAAATCTAGATTTCAATTAAAAAAAATATTCACAGGATTCTTATTACGAAATAAACGATTAATTTTAAATTTTTATTGGTGAAATAAAAATAACTTTATCTTGAAGTGGAAATTTAGCTGAAATATATTTTATCAGTTTCATAGAAACAAAAAATTTCATTCTAATATCTTAGATTTTCAAGAGAAGAAAATAAATCTGGATTGAGTCACAGAATGGTTATATTTGTGGTTAAAAAGAATTAGCTTATCCCTTGCCAATTTTAGTAAATACAAAAAAATCCTAAAAAATGAAACGATTATAATCTTTTGTTTATTTTTTAAAACTCCATTAAAAATTAGCAGCTATTAGGACTTTTTTCGGAAGTTGAGATTCAAAATAAATAACCAATTTTTAATGCAAAACAAACTTCAAACCTGAATAATTGTATACAACCTTTACATTTTTTTACTATTACACTCAGAAAAATACTATTATGTATGCCATAAGATTCTCTTATGAAGTGGCGCCATAAGAAAAATTAATGAAATTCATAAGATTGTCTTATGACGCGAATGAATTCTGAAGATGAACGCCTACTTCAATGAGAGGTTGTTGCTTTTCATAAGAGATTCTTATGGAAACAGTAAATCACTTTCTAATAAGAAAAATTCTCAATATTTCATGCTGAAAACATTCACTTTATTGTTTGCCAAATTTGTTTAAAATTAAATCTTTCATGGTCACCATCAGCAGCGCATCAACGGACAGCTCCATCCAAGTTTTTTTTTGCCGCATTTTAATCTTCGACCTTTCGTTTTTTGCCGATCAGCTTGCTGAAAAGTAAACAAATAATGTATTTTAGTTTACTAATATATTCAACGTTCACACCAAAAACATCAAATCGAACTTACCATTCCGGAGATAACAATAACATATTTAACATTGAAGGAAAACTATAATAACTATGAACTGGCGATTGCTTCGTACTGTTAGATAATGAAAAAAAATGTGTTCATCATGTTCAAAAAGTTTTTGGAACACTTAAATATTTAAAGGTTTATAAAAGTAAATCAGCGAAATTATTTGAAACAACCGTTGAAAATTTCCATACCATTAATTGATTTTGCTGAAACTTACTCAAAAACTTTGAATTTTCTTGGTTTCTTTGTGAAAATTGTGAAAAAATCCGGGCAATATCCGGACTTTTTTCACGATATCCGGGCAACCGGGCCGGACCGGACTTTCTCGAAATTTTGCATCAAATATCCGGGCAAACCCGGATAAAACCGGGCAATCTGGCAAGCTAATGTACATATATTCCTTACCACAGTAGGTGATTTAAAACTTTTAAGTGTTACAGAAAAGCAACCCCTTCCAAAATATTCGAAAATGAGTGAAAAAAGTGATCCATGTTCACCAAGTTTACGATATGTATGAACGAAATTCTGTCCTTTAGAACTTTTCGATGCTTTGTGTCGAATTGTTAACGGAGATGAATAAATGCAAGGGCTATAACAATAATTTTTTTTACATTTTGCCACCTAGGATTGCGGTGAAATTAGGAGCCAATATCCACCTATGCAACCTAGAGGAATACATATTTAAATTCATTTATCATTAGGGTAGAATGATGATACTTGATCCCTGGGGATACTTGATTCCTTAGCTACACTGTATCAAAAAATGGTCCGTACAGCACGTACTTTAAAATCCAAACAATCAAAAAGTGCACTTATTTAGTCAATAATATAACTACAATTACATCATTCGCTGCAGAAACTAGTCCTTTTTGTAGATTAGTATTAAAAATGTTTATGAATTAAACCTTAAAAATAATCCAATTCATTTTGTATAGAAAGTCCCAAAACCGACGTCAAAAAATTGTCCGTACACTGAGGCCTTTGTCAAATATAAGTCAAGTAAACAGTTATGTGTCAGTCTGTGAAACGCAGAAACGTGAGTTGAATCTCAGCAAAGACAATTTCCAGTGGTCTGAACGATAAATACGGTAAAATGAACTTTATCTAGCACAAATCAGTAGATTTCAACAATTTGTGGATTAAATGAACAGGAAAATGTCTGTTCCTCAACAAAAAAATATCCGTTGACATCCGGAAACTGATTGCTGACCTGAGGAATGACGGGAAAAGCTTGTCCGAAATTAATTTATTTACTTGTCTTTGAATTATGCATAGAATAGTAAAACGTTTCCAAATAGAACAAAACAATAAACCTATTATCTCAATAAATTTGAAATATTTTTTTTCAGAGATATTGCTCTTTGTTTGAAAAATCAAACTAAGTGTAATTTAAAGATATTTTTTTTACAATTTTAAATATTTAACACTCGAAAAAATAACTTGAAAAATATTGATTCCAATATGTCAATCGTTAGAGTATAATGCAATACATTCGAAGCAATAGTAAATAACCATTGTTTTTTAGAAAAAGTTTTCCAAAATGTATGTTATGGGATCACTTGATTCCTCGAGATGTTGATCATTTCTAAACACGAAATTATTAATATCTATCCAATAACTAATATTTATCCAATAATTTCCTGATAAAAGGTCTCAAAAAGTGCTTTTATCTGAAAATTAGAAAATTGCGCCTTTAAGTATGTCATGACTATAGAGTAGCAGAGTTTTTTAAGAAATTTATTCGTCTTACACTTCTTATAAACTGTGAAATGAAAACTATTATGGCCAAAATATCAGTGGAACTTTTATATTTTGATTTTGCTTGATTTTTGCCAAAGCAAAGGGCACCCTGAATTATGGATCAATTCTCCTTTAATGCTGTTTTAAAAATGTCTCAAAGCATTCTACATTCAATGAATTAAAGAACTTTGTTTTCTATAGCGTTTCACAATTTGAAGATGTTTGAAAAACGATTGTTTTCCAGTAACTTGATGTTAAAAGTATTTTTAAACTAAATAAGCTCTCAGAAGTGGCTACGCCATTTGTAGTGTTTTCAAATCACATCTGGAGAATTGTAAATTAAAAATAAGTTAAGCAACGAAATTCACTCTCACTCAAGCGTCAAATCTTGGGAAAGTAACTTTTCATCCTTGACTATCCTCGAAATACTCCTTTTTTGAGAAATTCGTATCGCGAAATTATTTTTCAATTGACATGCTCTACATTTCAGATACAATTCTTCCTATCTACATATTTTCCCTCAATATAAAAAGACACTTCACTATTTTTCAAAAGAAAAATATATCATAAACAACCGTTTTTATATTTCTTTCTTTAAAATAAGTACACAAAAACTGAAACTAGCAAACCTTCTCTGTTTTATTGGTGTTGGGAGATAACAAAGAAAGATTACATATCACAGAACACTTCACCTAGGCGTGAGAAAATGCGCCTTCGTCACTCTTCACATGATTGACAATCAACTTTTACGTAACTGAGAATAAGTGGATGACAAATATTTTTTTTTTTCTTTTCCATCAAATTCATTCAGTGATGCACCGTCAGATCGTCCTACAAAGCTCGCCAAAAAACCCTCTTCGATATAATCTTCCCTTACTGACGAAGGGTCGTGTTTTCCCGCCAACGTTCCGAGGATTACTATCGTACAGGAAAATTTCCCGAAAGCATGGGCTCCGGTTGAGTCGAGAAGGTATATAACGTCCGCTCTTCTGAGTATTTTCGGCCATGTACGGGCAAATCAACGGAAGAGCTGACAACACCGTCCCTAATATCATCATCATCAGAAGCAGCAGCAATACAGCATGAAAGATACAAGCAATGTACAGGACCTACGGTTAACAGTAACAGCATTGAGGATGGTCATGATCAAGACGACGCCGACGCCGACGCCGAGGCCACTTGTGCTGGCGATTGGAAGAAAAACAAGAACAACAACAGAAACTCCTCAACTGAAACAGGATTCTAGCACGAGGCAGAGATGCCATTTCTTTTTTTCCCTCTCAGATTTACATTTGATTGGCCTTTTTAAACCTCCCCATGCGTTCGCAAAATATCCGTTCAAATTTATGACGATTCTTCTTGAACCGATTTATTGATATTACATTCATTGTGTAGGTTATTTAGTCTAGTTTCTAAACATTTTAACATGAGGTCAATATATTTCAGTAAACTACATGGAAACAGTCTCAAAAAAATATTTTTCAAAATGCTCCTACAGTGACCGAAACAAATAAACCCCCCACCCCTCGTTTTAATCTTGATATGCCGTTATTTTCAGTTTATTAAAATTTTTCAAAATTGCAATAAGTTCGTGGATTCGTAATTTTAAGATATTTTTCAAACATTTTTTTTTAATTTTATTTTAACTCAGTAGCAGTCAGCCAGCGATTGAGCCAGTCCTCAGAAGCAAGACCTGGAAGAATCTATTCTAAAAACGGGACAGGATTTTTGGAATTTTCATACAGAATCCCGATTTTTTATTGGCTTGAAAATATCGATTTTAGCGTGGCATCACTGTGCTGTACACTTACCATTTTGTTCATCGCCTATCACATCTACATATGTATGTGGTTTATCTGTAGGTGGGGTCAACTAAAAACTTTAGTGTTAGTTCGTTGTATCCATACAGTTGTTTATGAACGATTGTGACGTAACACGACGCCGTCGCGGTGGCAAAAGTCCAACGCATCAATGAAACCGTAGCAACGTCCCAGAATGTTTGTTATTGACGTTACCATGATAGAATGTTACTAAATTTTCGAGATGCTGTCGTGTTGCAATGAGGTACACTTTTACTAAGGTGGCGCAAAGGAACGCACACTATTGCACGTCGGAGAGAAAAAAGAAAAATAAACATAAACAAGCCCTGCGTCGCGACGCGTCGTTGTCAGGGAGCTTAATTTAACCTAGGCAAAATGCGTCGCAAAAATGGTCGGTAGTTTATTTATTTATTTATTTATTTATTTCACCAAACATCGTAGGCTACATATATATTCTTAAAACTAGAAGTACAATCTTAATATTACTTCAAATACTACAATATTAGGTTCTTAAGTGCCTGTCGCCGTAAAAAGCACTTTTTAGCTGCTGTTTAGACATAGTAAAATCTATGTTCTGGTAGTTTTTATTATAATTCTGCATAAGACAATTGATTGGACTATTTTTACCATAATCAGTTCGAGCAGAGGTTAAAATAAACAGATTTCTGGTTCTCAACTGGCGACTCGGACAATAAAAGTTTAACTTATTTAGTAGATAAGTAGATTGAACACGCTGATTAATTATGTCGTTTACAAAGGAGATTGCAGCAAATTCTCTTCTAACACTTAATGGTTCAATATTTATTAGTAAACAGCGTGATTCGTAGCTTGGTAATTGGCTCTGTGACCATCCTAGATTTCGTAAAGCAAATAGAACAAATTGTTTCTGAATGGATTCTAAACGGTTTTTATGAGAAATTTGAAAGGGGGACCACACAACGCTGCAGTATTCAAGTATGGATCGGACATAAGCTGTGTACAATGTTTTTAATGTATATGGGTCTTGAAAATTATAACTAAAACGTTTTATAAAGCCAAGCATACTATTTGATTTTTGAATTACTGAGTTATAGTGATCTACAAAAGTAAGTTTTGAGTCCAATATAATACCTAGATCTCTTATCTTATTGATTCTCTCCACAGGCTCATTTCCTAATGTGACAATTTCATATGACGGATATTTTTTCCTTGTAAATACAATATGTGAACATTTTTTCACGTTTAGTTCAAGAAGACTTTTACTGCACCATTTGTAAAAGATTATTTAATTCATTTTGAAACACCCTGAAATCTTCTTCGTTGTTGACTATCATATAAAGCTTCATATCGTCTGCGTATATAAGCACGTTTAGCTGGTTCAGTAAATAAGTAATGTCATTGACGTATAAGATAAATAATAAGGGACCGAGATGGGAGCCTTGAGGCACACCAGATGTAACGGAGATGCTTTTCGAAAGTGAACCATTGAATCTAACAATTTGTGTACGGTTTGTCAAATACGACTCAATCCATTTCAGCAGTTGTGTACTGAATCCGTTTTTATGTAGTTTAAAAATTAACAAAGGGATGTCGATTCTATCAAAAGCTTTACTGAAGTCCGTGTATAGAGCCTGAACGGAATTTCCTTGATCCATAGAGTGGATATTATAAGAAACGAATTCAAGTAAATTAGTCGCTGTAGATCGTCCTTTAACAAATCCATGTTGCTTTTCAGTTATGAGTGTTTTTATTTGATTATATATTTTTTGATTCACTATTGCTTCAAAAAGTTTCGGTATGCACGATAAGATTGCTATACCCCGGTAATTTTTAATGTCGGACTTTTTCCCCGACTTGAAAATAGGTACAAGAAAAGATTCTTTCCATACTTGAGGAAAAACACCGGATTTCAACGATGAGTTGAACAATAGAAACAAGGGCACACTTAGTTCATTTACAAGATTTTTTAAAAGTAATGGAGGAATTCCATCAGGCCCGGGCCCTTTGGAGCTATCCAGGGAGCAAATTGATTTGTGTATTTCCTCAAGGGTGATTGAATCTACCACAGTCAATGATGCTGAGTCGGAAAAATAATCGAAAAACGCAGTGTCGCGATCGGCTTCCGAAAAACTGGTGTAAACGCTTTGGAAGAAATTGGCAAACAAATTACATATTTCATGGGAATTATTACCGTTAGCGCTGTCCAAGTGCATACGAGATGGAAAATTATTACTTTTCAATTTGGAACTTACATACTTGAAGAAGCTTCTTGGGTTAGATTTAATGTTTTCCTCTGTTTTCCTATTATATTCTTCGAAGGAGGTATTAAGGCATATGGCTAGTTTGTTGCATGCTTCTTGATATTCTAAACTATTAGCTAGCGATGGTGTCTTTTTCCAGTTTTTATGCGCTTTCTGCTTTTTATTTCTAAGATGCTTTAGCTCTTTTGAAAACCATGGCGGATTTCTGTTATTATTCGTTCGTCGCTTTATTTTTATTGGGACATATTTACTCAAGATATTACCAAGAATGTTATAAAAAATAGCTACCTGATTGACAGTTTGGTTTTCGCTTTGAAATGATGATTGCCAATTAACTGATTGTAATTTAGTTTTAATCATTGTGTAATTTGCATGGAAAAAGTCAAGGGTCTCCTCATATTCGTATTCTGGTATTCCTTTGTTGTCAGAACATATAATTGAAAATTCGATAGCTGTATGAAATATCTCATTTTTCCAAATTGGATTAGTAGCTTCCAAAATACAAAAGTCATCAGTCAAGTTTGAAAACAGTAAATCGAGATAGCGATTGCAGGCATTTTTCACATGATTTATTTGATTAAGACATAAGGTAGCAAGATTGTCGAAAAGGAATTGTAATGTTTCATTATCTCCAAAAATCGGTAAAAGGATTGCTTCATTATCTTCATCGGGTAAAAATTGTAGATTCGATTGATTAAAATCGCCATACAGGTGAATTTTGAATTCGGGTTGGAAGCTTTTGAATAGTTCTGTTATGCTCAGTAGAAACTTTTGGAAATAATCTTTACTGGCATATTCTGGAGGAAAGTAGATCGATCCAAAAATATGAGTTTCCTTGAAGATTTGAGCTTTTGCCCACACCTGCTCAAATTCTTTGTGCTTAGTTATTTCAATGAGCTCAGAATCGAAAGCAGAGCTTATTGCTACTACAACGCCTCCGCCTGATTTCTTGTCGGACAAATTGAAATTTCGGTCATCTCTGTAGACATTGTAACGCGATCCAAAAATTTCCTCGCTTTTTATACTATCATCCCAGCTTGTTTCGGTTCCTAAAATGATAGTATAATTACTTGCTACTAAATTTTTATGAATTGTGTTTAGTTTAGATGCGCTTCGCATTCTGTTAAAGTTTTGGCAATATGCCACAATTTCTTTATTATTGATAACTGGGTGATCGCACGAACGAATGGTAACATGATCCGCTTGGTTCATAAATACAGAGGAGCTAGTGCTTACATAGGCACGCGTCGGTTCGGCAGAAAATATGGGTTGTTATACATTACCGGGTTGAAATATAATGCCGATGGGTCGTGGTGACAGCACGGTGCAACTAGAGGTGCGGTGAATGGCTGATTGAAGGTAGCGTATGGATGAGCAGGTGGCACTGTCGTCATCGTGTTACTGTTCTGGTATGTTGATGAGTTCGGAAGGTGTGGAGAGACCGGGGGTGGTGCAGGAATATTTGAAGGCCTTTTTCGATGCCTTAGCACATTTGGTGAAGCAGAACTAGGACCGGGGTTCAATGTTTCTCCCCGTTGGAAGTTGATGAAGGTCGGGATCTTCGCTTTCGGAGTTGATTTTCTATTAAACGCGACTTTTGCGGCAGCCAGTAGCTCTTTATCAGTAGTGGCTCTTGCTTTTGATGAATATTTTACGGGGGATTGTTTTCGTGACTGCTTCTGTTGTTTTCTTGATAGGAACATTTCTTTTTGTCTTTGTTGATGCTGCTGTTTTTTATGCTGTTTTCGCCTGGCTTTTTCCGCGGCCTTGACTTGAGCCGCACGCTTCCGTTTCCTCTCGTCGTATTCTTCCCAGTACTGTTGAGGTTTCCAAAGCATTTTGTTTCCGATTCGTCTCCAGCCGCTAGACGAAGTAGATGGATTTACCCTTGACGACGAAGCAATTTCCTCGGCTAGAGTTGGTCCTGAGTCGTGTTGATGATCGGCCGGTTTGGCTTTCACAGCGTCTTGAATGGACCGTAATTCATCAATAAGGTCCTCGTTTACGCCAGGATTCCTCACTGTAGCTCTTAACGCGTTCAGTTCCACCGCGATTGACTGGAGCGTAGGAGTGAGCTCCTGTTCAAAATTTATATAGCAGCTACGGTGTTGTTCCCCGATTTCCAGTCTTAGACTATCAAGATCCGCTTGAATGTCTATTGGTGATTGACTAGCTGCTAATATTGTTGATACTGCCTGGCTGAAGTCAGCTTTCAACGAACGACTATCCTCGTTGCAGGACTGGACAATTTCATTTATTGTCGCCGTGTTTGACAGTTCCAATTTTTTAAGCGATGACAGCTCTTTTTTCAGACCGTTTATTTGATTTGAGAGCGTATCTATACCCTCAATCAAGGTCTCCAGGCATGAAAATTTCACTAATTGTGAACTAATTCTCTCCTGGGAGCTGTTTTGGAGTTTCAGTTGCTCCATTATTTCATTCTGTCGAGACATTAATCTCGACAGATCTATCTGGTCCTTAATTGAATGCTGACAGTCATAGCAGACTGGCAGCATAAATCGCCTTATAGACTCCTCGCAATTCCGCTGCACTCCGATACAGACGGCGTGGAATCTTCGATGACAGGGACCCGTACACGTCCAAAGGTGGACGCCATCGATAACATCGCAGGTTGGAATTTGACACTTTGGCATTTTTTTTCCTCGTACAGTTAACACGGCACAAAAAAGGTAATAAAACAAACGTTGGCACTTTGATATACGCGGCGGCTTTAGGGAACACTAATTAATTTGAATTGACGGCGGTGCGCGAAAATACGTCTGTACTGTACGACGACTGAAAGACTTCTGACGTCACTTCTGTCATGGTAACTATGTTAACGAAGAAAAAACTTTACTTCTACTTTTGCAACTTTTCTTTCTCATCACCTCTCTTTCCACCACATTGGTCGTGTTGTGAATGCAAAATTATTCTCGATGCGGTCAAGATTTCAGTTGTCAAATCCATTTTTCGGGTTCTCGAAGTAGTTTGACGGATTCAGCTGCAAAAGAATTCGTTTGCTTCCGTGTCCAAAAAAACTTTTCCTGATATCGGAACCAACAACACCGATGGGTAAAAAGTCCCTATAGAATAAGCTGGCAGAGGAGAATATGTTGAGGAATTTGAGGAATATCGTTAGGAATCATTGGTATTTTTTTCAGTTACTGAAATTGTGAATTTATAAAAAAAAAGTTGATTTATAAAAAGTCAGATGCCAATATAGTATGCAAAAATTATGATCACATTTCGATTAAGAGCTCAGGTTTGAAATTGCACATTTTAGTTTTTCCATATCAGATTTGAAACTCAAATTAAGATTTCACATACTGTTTTTAGTTTCAGTTTAAAGATCTCATAGTGATAGTGATTTAGAGTATAGCGCCAGTATCTCGGAATTTCGTAATTGAACGACCCATACAAACAGTACAAGATGTGTTAGATTTTTTTAAATTATTTTAAAATTATCTAATCGCTATTGCAAGGAAGGATACCGAACCTGTGATTCTTTTTTTATTTCTAATAGCTAGACTAATAGCTTAAATCTAAGTAATTCTGCTAAGTGCTAATTTAAACCTACGTTTACACTTATTAAAATCAAACAAGTGACACATGGAGTTAAAACGTTCACAACACTTGTCAATAGGATGATTTCTGCCATATGCGGGACGATGATAGGGTATCCAAAGAAACTGGCGTTGTCGAAGTGACCTTGTAGGTACGTAGATATTGACACGTTGAAGTATGTACGGGGAGTCGACATGGTGAGTCAAGGTATTAAAAATGAAAACTTGCTGCAATTCGATACGACGCTTTTCAAGTGTGGTTAAGGATATCAGGGCACATCTCCGGTGGAAGTCGAAGCGGTTCGTTCCACGGGAGACGCCGACGCCGTAGAGCTTATAAGACGAAGCTACGTTGAACCCGTTCTAGGCGGTTGCATTGTGTAATCTGAGTAGGAGCCCACACCTGGAAGGTATACTCCAGTATGCTACGAACTGACGAACAATAAATGGCTTTCAGTGCGTATAAGTCGTCGAAACCTTCGGTGTTCCGGCGCAAAAACCCGAATGCAGCAAATCCTTTTGCAGAGGTAAGCGCAATGTGTTCGGAGAAAGTAAGTCTGTAATCAATTTTCACTCCCAGGTCAAGAATAGACTTTACATTCTCCAAGCATAAACCTGATAGTTGGTAGTTGTAGAGTCCTTCCAAGTATGGACAATCAACCGCCTTTTGGTAGTTCTTCAAAACTATGCCAATCAGTAGGACGTTCTTCTGATAGCACTGATTCTGTTCGCTGTCCGCAGTCAACTGAACGTTTTAGTTCTCTCATTTCTTGCTTCGCATGTTTTCTCCAGCCTACTTTGACAAGACTGCGAGAGGTAAATAATAAGTCTCGCATAATATTTGATATCGACTCTACATCTCATCTCTTCTCCAAAAAAATACACAACTTGATATAAAAAAAAAAAAAATCAAAATCCTATGATTCAAATTTCTTCATAAATTGTACCTAAAACATATGGTTTTCGTTTAAGAACTCTGTCCGTCTAAAAGCAACTATATAGCGTTGGAAGAGATTACAAAAGGCAAGAAATTCAAATTTAGTTTCTAGATTTGTTAAGGTGCTCTTTGAATGTTCCAAAGACTGATTGCGCAACGAATCTACTCTGGGTTCCTTTGAATGTAATTCAATTAAGACTCTATTCAACAATGTCGCCGATTTTAGTTTAACCAGTGAAAGTATTCACAAATCTGAGGTATTTAGACTTTAATCTGTAAATCAAACTTCGTTCGATTTATTTCAATTCAGGATCAAAAGCTTCTCTCTCTCTCTCTCTCTCTCTCTCTCTCTCTCTCTCTCTCTCTCTCTCTCTCTCTCTCTCTCTCTCTCTCTCTCTTTCTTTTTCACTGTCGAATCAATGATAGTTCTACCCCAAGTTTTGCCATTCTTCAAACAACTTTAAAAGCACACAACACTAACGCAAACTTTTTTTTTTCTATACACACTAAATTTCCATTTTCAACTAACTGAAATGTCCCTTCCAGCAAGACAAGAACGATTTCAATATTCCCAATAAGTATCACTTCCATCGTAGGTACATATTTTATAAGTTGCCTTCTCTGGAGCCGTTAGTTTCTCATTCTACCATAATTACCTAAAAATATTTCTTGTAATTCTTACATTGACACTGACTTAAAAAATTACACACACAGTTGATCCACCAGAGTGTAACGGGTCCTTCTTTTGCTTATGTTTCACCTATCTCAACCAACCAGATATGTTTCAGTGCCACAAATATTTATGAAATCTTTGTATTCCAGTCCGGATCGCAACTAATACCTTTGTAGTTTAGAACTTCATTTATTCTTGGGTACTTTCGTTTGACACTGGTCCTTCAATTTACTAGTCTACTCCTCTCAGCGCAATCACTGAAGATGGAGCCATCAACTAAACTACCAAAACCTCCGATCCGAGTAATATTGTCAACAGTTGAAATCCAAAGTTTTCGCGCTGGTGATTGGCAGCCTTGCCAATCAGCGACGATGAAGAATCAATCAAACACCACGGCAATCGGCAACCCTTTCTTTTGTTTGGTTCTGACACTTGGAAGATGTTTGATAGATATCTGGCCAACATAAAATGTCATCAGTGATGTCGCCGTCGCTGATGTTAACAAAACACTCCGATTTGAAAATTCGGCGACAATACTTAGGCTTTCATGAAAACGCGTTCCAAAAATTGATGCACAAATCTAAAAACCTTCAGGTCTACAAATGGTATAACAATCAGTTCAATATTTGCTTGATAATCCAAAATCAAAAGTTAATTGATTTATAACATTATCGAAAATATCAATAAATGCTTAGCCATTCAGCAAACTTTCAAAACAGGAAAATTCTGTAGTTTTTATATTCGTAAACCTTCCATCATTAGTTGTACTAAACATAAATTTGATTTCTATACACTTAACCTCAAAATCGGTAACATACATCCAAAACTAAATTTTTTGGCCATGCACTGACGAAAATTAAAGAGAGCAAACAATTTTGAAGCACCCTTATTTCGTAACCAAATAAGTCGATAAACTATGTTTATTCAAATCCTTTCTTCTTTATTCATTTCAACATCACTTGGTCTGAAGATCAGTAGATCGATCCATCCGAGACCAGGTCAACCACTTTGATAACCGGCTCTCACCCACATTCATTGCACTTGTCAATAAAAGGAAACTCAAGTCTTTCAATGGTGCTATCTGAAATTCTGATAGTTTGACCAGGTCTACAGTCACAATAGCGTGAGCCTACACCGCCACGAGCTTCACCCTACAGACGACAAAATAACATCTTCGGGATCACAATTGAAGCAAATATTTGAAACGTCAAATCGTCAAAACTGTCGCATTATTATTTCTTTATCCTCTTCTGAGCATTTGTGAATTCACCTTAAATGAAACAAGTTCAACCCAAAAGTCTTGCCACTGAAAATCAACATATATTTTCGTCGCAATAATTAAGTCTATCCATTCTAACTTCGTGTAACACTTTATCCATCTTTTGCTTTCAGTCATCTCTTTCACATACCGTTTTTCAGTTGTCTCTTCAGCACTATGATGGTCTCGGCTCTTTTCATTTATCCTCTGGTGCCTCCGCTTTCTGTCTTTTGCCGCTTCGGCCCTCAGCCGGACTCGGATCTTTTTCATTTTCCGCTTCGGCCCTCAGCCGGACTCGGATCTTTTTCATTTGCCGCTTCGGCCCTCAGCCGGACTCGGATCTTTTCAGTTGCCGCTTCGGCCCTCAGCCGGACTCGGATCTTTTTCATTTGCCGCTTCGGCCCTCAGCCGGACTCGGATCTTTTTCAGTTGCCGCTTCGGCCCTCAGCCGGACTCGGATCTTTTTAATTTGCCGCTTCGGCCCTCAGCCGGACTCGGATCTTTTGATTTGAAGTTCAAGTAGCTTCTCTTTTTTTCCATCGTCATCAAGTTGAACAACCGGGTTCGTTTTCCTCTAACATCCATTCCTCCCCCGATTAATAAATAAAATTTCTGCTGCGGTAAGCAACACATTGAAAATATCAACACCGCCGTCGCCGAGATCGAATTGAAAACAATGCCTTTTTACAGAGATGTGCTTAGGAAAAAAAATAAACGCTTACCATCGTACCGGCTGCGCCAAATTGTAGAGTCCTTCCAAGTATGGACAATCAACCGCCTTTTGGTAGTTCTTCAAAACTATGCCAATCAGTAGGACGTTCTTCTGATAGCACTGATTCTGTTCGCTGTCCGCAGTCAACTGAACGTTTTAGTTCTCTCATTTCTTGCTTCGCATGTTTTCTCCAGCCTACTTTGACAAGACTGCGAGAGGTAAATAATAAGTCTCGCATAATATTTGATATCGACTCTACAGTAGTCAAATCTGATCATGTTTCGTGAACGGGTAAAGTTGATGATCTTATACTTTTTAGCATTGGTCTGCATTCCGTTCATTCGGCACCAGTTTTCTAATGAGACAATGTCAGCTTGAAGGGCGAGACTGTCTACAGTGCTTACAATCATTCGAAAAAGCTTCAGATCGTCGGCATACATTGACGTATCGGATTGAAGAGTTGCAGAGAGATCGTTAACGAAGATTATGAAGAGAAGAGGCCCGAGATGGCTTCCTTGAGGTACAACTGACGGGATGGCAAATGTTCTCGAACGTCAGCTGTTGACTTTCGTGAAAGCATGACGGTCGTTGAGGTACGACGCAATCCAGTCAAGTGCCCAATCAGGGAAACCTATACGATCCAGCTTTCCAGTTAGTATTTTAAGCAGAACGCGGTCGAATGCTTTTGCAAAATCAATGTAGATAGAATCGACTTGAGAACCTTTCTCCATACAGTCACTCAATGAGCTTACGTAGTACATCAGGTTGGTAACGGTCGACCTTTGTTTCACAAAACCATGTTGAGCCTCGCAGATCAAAGATTTAACAGCAGCATATATCCGTTCGTGCATCAAGACTTCAAAAATCTTCGAGATGGAGTTCAAAATCGAAATAGGACGATAGTTTTCCACGCTGTGAACATTTCCCGATTTATGTATTGGAGAGAAAGCGGAAATTTTCCATGCTCTAGGGAACGATCTTTCTGTGATTGAACGATTTAGAACTCTGAAAATCGGGGCAGCTAAAGGTGCAGCACATAGTTTAAAAAATGCGGGAGGTATGTTATCTGGACCAGCACCCTTCGTTGGGTCAACTGCGGAAAACTTCTCGTAGATTTCCTGAACAGTGAAGTACGGTACAGGCAAATTGATATCGTTGGATTGTAAAGAGGCGAGGTAGTTGTTGTCTGTGTCAGTACCAGCTGAACAATAAACACTCTGGAAAAAGTTTGCAAACATATTTGCCGATTCCGTCGGGTTGGAAGCAATGGCACCATTAAATGTCAAATCAACGGAAATTGATGCGTTTCGTTGTCTATTTTTTAAATATTTCAAAAAAAAAAATGAGGGATCGCGTTTAAAATTTTGTTGAAGTTGAGAAACATGTCGACGATATAGCAGATCATTTAAATCTTTAAATTCGTTCTCTAATGATCTCAAACGGCATCTTCGATCTTCAGAACGATCTCTGTTGAAATATTTTCGAGCCTTTCGTAGTTGATTGCGAAGTCGAGTAAGATCGGAGTTCCACCACGCGTGCCTCATAGATTTGAGGATTTTTGGGCGCTTCAACGGTACGTTTTGACTTAAAACTGCATAAATTTTTCCATACAAAGCATCAAGAGTGGAGTCAACATTGTCGGCAGCTTCTAGGGATTCCCAATCGGTTGAATCCAACATAGCAGTTACCAGATCGTAATTACATTTACTAAAATCAAAATCCAACTCTCCAACAGATTGTACTTGAGGACATACGTGATTTCAAGGAATAAGACGTAAGGCTTATGATGGCGGTCCGTAGGAAGGATAGAAATGAGTGACTCAAATAAGCTCCGGCTCTAAGGGTTGTTTGAAAAAACGAGGTCTAAAAATCGCATATTGGTGTTCGGTATATTACAAAGTTGGTGCAAACCTGCGGAAAGAATTCGACTTTGAGCACATTCTGATTATAACTTCCAATCGATGCTCGAGCTAGATGGTATGATGTACGTATGAAAATTGTCGTCGCAAGGCGGCTCCAATGTCGAGACGCACTTGAACCACTGATCACACTGACATGACACTTAGAACAAAATTTCGTTCAAATTATGTCTAAAAGCCTCCTACCGTCGACATTGCGCGGCAGCAATTCGAGCATAAAAATTTGACTCAATAGCATGGACTCCAACCTGTTCAGTTAGTTCGAGTAGTCTGAACTGATCGATATTTATCAAATGTCTGGTTTAATTTTCCAGCTGGGCTACAACATCGATCGGAGCGCCTCTGGTATCGACATTGCTCGTTAATTTTTTGAGCAGCCAAAAATCGAAATCGAGTGTTCAGTCAGTGTGGTTAGTGCTTGAACGTTTGTGACGTAGCAATCAAAACATTGAAAAAACTGATTCTCACACTCGTACAACGGTAGTCTTGTCCGCACCTATAGATAAACCACATAGCTATCATATCTGATTTTTCTTAACAAGATCACTCCCTGCTTCTATCCCACAAATGAGAATCTGGCAACTCCTACAGTCGGCAACGAAGGCATCAATTGAAAAACAAAAAGGTAAGGATGCTTTTCACCACCCCCTGATGTTATTCACTTTCCCACCCAAATCCACCTCGATGGCGGCGGCGACGACGACAGGTTGCTCCAAAAGCAGCAAACATCCATGTATGTACACCAGACAACATAAAAGGGAATAACACTCCGCCGTTAAGAAACAGAACGTTTTGCGAAAACATCTTCTTCCGCGTGTCAGAGAAGGGTGATGATGATGGGGGTAAATGAATGTCGCTCACTGCTCGTTGTTGTGTATTGGTGAGCGAGCTTTTGTTGTGTCTCTCACAGTTTTGATATTGCTGCTGTTTTTGTCCGAGTCGGGAAATTGTTGTATATGCAACAAAACGTAACCGCCACGTATTAACAACCAACACACAACAACTGCATCCATGTGAAGGGTCGCTCGCTGTAAGACCTAGTGGGAAAGAGATCGTTGACCACCCGTTTTGTCGTATTGCTTGGGGAAAACGGGGTGGCAGCTGAAAGCTCTCGTCGTCGTCGTCGTCGTCAGTTTGTAAGTAAAAACAGCAAACGATTATTGCATTGCATTTCTGCCACCCGCCGCAACATTCCGTGTGCACCGACAGTTAAGGCTAGTGTAGTCGGAATTGCTGTTCATCAATTTTGGTGCAATTGGGTGGTGGGTAAGAAGGAGCAACAGCAGCAGGAAAGATGGAGTAAAAAAGGCGTTCCCTTGCTGCATCCTAAACAGGCAACTCAAGCGGGCATTTATATGTGAAGCTTTTTCTCCTCGCTGCTGCAACCTGTCTGAGAGCAAGGTTTTATCGCTGTGCACTGCAACTGGTACACCTCCCCTCTTAGTGGCCAAAGGAGTAAGTACGTTGTTTCACTTTACATAGCGCACAAGCTCTTCTCTTTCCGACGCAGACTGCAGGCTGCAAACGCCATGGCGAATGTATTCTGTTTTTCCTTTTGTTGATTATTATTTACTGTATTTATTTTCTTTTTTTTTTTTAATAGTTTCTGTTTATCTTTTGCAAGTTGTGTAGAGCGAGCGTTTCTCCATCTTTACGCCAATTAGAAAATGCGACGACGCCCTATCCGATGCAATCGGGTCCAGGATTCGTCTGCAGCGTCGAATCCAATCCCAAGTGCTCGGAATTTTCCTCTCCGTCTTTGGGTGTGTTTTGCACTGTACAATTGTAAATATTGTTATTTAAGCATAAGCCCGTATATAATAAATAAACAAATTGTACATAATCTCGGGGCTGCATCTCACAAGAAAATAACAACAACGGCATTTTCCGAGAGCATCAGCGCAATATGGGCGTTAATACACAACAAATAAGCTAAACAGCAGTACGTATCGAAGACTTGCAACGTTAAGACCCTCGAAAGCGTTGCACTTCAGTTTTGTAATCAAATTTCTCAGGCGCCAAGCTTGCAACTTTCAACTGAACGGAAGCTCCCGTGCCAAGTCGAAAATCAAAATCGATATGAATCCATCAAATGATAATAATGGGTCAAACTTTTTCGAGGGCGCTTTTATTGCCCAGCATCCCCTGCACCATTATTGCCAAGCCGTCGATCTGAATAATAATTGTGCATGTGTGCCAAACGACACTGACGACGACGTCGGTGACAGCACATCAGGCCGCGACGCCCTGGCCAACTCTTCCGTCATCGCCAACGCCAAGGTCAACGAACCCCAACTTGTGGCCCCGATCGATTGCTGCCGGCATCACAGATTATCCCTACGAATTCGACGCCGCCATCGACGCCTTGATGTGGAGAAATGCGGTCAGCAGCGACATCGACAGCGAGGACGAAGGTGGTGCGAAAAAAGTTCGCCGCCCCTCCTCCGAGTGGTCACAATCGAACAGCTAATCAGCAGAATTAACGAGCTTTCCTCCGACGATGGCAGACCTCCAAATGGCGCAGTGCAGCGAATGCAGACGAAAGTTTCCCGTGGAACGCAACCGGTAGCGAAAGTGATAAAGTTTGTAAGGTAGAACGCTTTCCTGAAAAACGTAAAAAAATAAAGCGTGATTTTTTTCGTTATGTAGATACATAAAAATTTAATTTGAACATAAATCGCATTGATAAATAAAGTAAATCGATAAGTGTTTTTTTTTTATTAGTTGAAAGGTATATCACAGACACTTAAATCCAAATTTCATAATGATATGACTTTTGCTGGCCTTAAGACCTCGACGTCCACAACCGTAACAGATAATTTCGGGTCCATTACCGACAATTTTACGGGGACCAACAGCAGTTCGCTTCTGAATTCGCCCTTGCTGGCGTTCTGCTTTTGGTCTCCATGTTCCGACTTCCCAAAGCAATATAATGTTCACCATCATTATTGATTCAAGCTTTGAACTCATTTTCCTGATGTCGTACACTTTCCAGCGAAGTTCCCATGGCCTCAATATCTGACAAGGACTGTTTACTTCTCAAGAATCTTCCGTCGAAGCTCCGGTAAGTTGCATCCTTCCACAATAACGTCGATAAGCATGATCTCCTCCAAACCAACGCGAACCTCTTACGGATACTTTTCGAATCCGCAATCCTTTATTTGCTGGCGAAGACACAGAACGTAATGAGCAAAACTTTCATTCGACTAAAATAAATCATACCATGTTTCATAGTTCGTAGCTTATGTCTCTCCAGAACATCTTGGCGACGTGGTTTGAAATACGCATTAGACTTCCCTCAAATTTGTATGGGAAATTTAAAACCTGTGAAATGTTATACGCTGCTGGCTGAAATTGATCCTGGGCTTAGTACAAGATCTCATGCCAAATTTGGGCCAGATCAGAACCACGGGAAGGGGTCGCTCAACGAGCCTGAAGTTTTTATGGGATTTTGAGTCATTTTGTTCGAGAGGAACATGGAAAACCAGTTTTTCGTCAATAACTTTTGTTTCCTTCGACCGATTTCTTTCAAAAACGGGTTTTCTTAAAGCCTAAACTATGACAAATATTTCATCTGAAGGTTGCATGTCAATTAGAGTTAAGATAAAAAAGTTATTAAGCTTCAAAAATTGGCTAACTTTTTTAAGGGTGATATTCATCACTGTTTTAATGAGGCGACTAAATGTCCGACCATAACACTCAATGTGAAATGCATGCCGGTTCGTCAAATAAGGACCGATTTTAAAAATTGTTGTTGCGCTCGATTGCAATTTTTAATGTTTTTCTAATATTTGAGTTTGGATGATATTCACTTGTTCGTTCGGAAAGACGTAAGGGCAGAAAAATGCTTGACAATTTAAAAAAAATTGCATAACCACAGGGGCTTAGGAACATGACTGGACGATTTGTTATGCCAATACAAAAAAACAGTTTTTCATAAATAATTTTGGTTTTCGTCGGCCGATTTCTTTCAAAAACGGGTTTTCTTAAAGCCTAAATTATTAAAAATATTTTATCCGAAGACTGTATATCGATAAGAGTTAAGATAAAAAAAAAGTTATTATGCTTCAAAAATGGGCTTACTTTTCTACGGTGGTATTCATCAGTCATTCATTACTGTTAATGAGGCATCAATATGATCGACCGCCCTCTTAAATCATTAACAGTGATGAGTACTATCCTTTAAAAAACTGTTTTTGAAAGAATTCGGCCCACGGGAACCACAGTTATTGATAAAAAATAGGTTTTTCATGTTTCTTCCGTGCAAAATGTCTCAAAATCCCATACAAACTTCAGGTTCGTTGAGCGACCCGTTCCCGTGATCCGATCTGACCCAAATTTGGCATGAGATCTTGTACTAGGACTAGAATCAATTTTAGCCTGCAGCGCATAATATTTCACAGGTTTTGAATTTCCCATACAAATTTGGGGTAGTCTATTGTACATATTTCCGCCTTTGGGTGGGGTTTATGTTTCATCTTTTCTACCTAACTCAGGATAATTTTTTTCTCAAATAATCTATTCAGAATGGTGGTTACTCTCAGACCCAACCGCCAACATTTTTTTAGATCGAAAAACACATGGACCAACGCTTTATGATGCCAATAAAATGATAATTTTTCGAAAAAAGGTCCTGTTACATTTTTCTCACGTTTTTATTATATTAGCTGTAGCTTTCTTTTGATAGAAAATGAAAGTTATATTTTGTTGTTTTATTGTTAATAGATTTCAACAAAGTGTTTTATTCGGTTTAGAGTGGATTGTGTTTAAGTTTGAAATTGCTTTTTTAAAAAATGTAGGCATTTCGTTTCAAAGAAATTTATTTGAAAATTTTGCTACCGTGCATGCTACGAAAATGAAGACTGTAAATGACTGTAAATGGACCTGTTTTTCGAAAATTTATCTTTTTATTGGCATCACAAATCGTCCAGTCATGTTTTTAAGCCCCTGTGGTTATGCAATTTTTTTTAAATTGTCATGCATTTTTCCGTCCTTACTTCTTTCCGAACTAACAAGTGAATATCATCCAAACTCAAATATTAGAAAACCAATAAAAATTGCAATCGAGCGCAACAACAATGGTTAAAATCGGTTCTTATTTGACGAAACGGCATGCATTTCATATTGAGTGTTCTGCTCGGGCATTTAGTAGCCTCATTAAAACAGTGATGAATATCACAATTTAAAAAGTTAGTCAATTTTTGAAGCTTAATAACTTTTTTATCTTAACTCTAATTGACATGCAACCTTCAGATTAAATATTCGTCATAGTTTAGGCTTTAAGAAAACCCGTTTTTGAAAGAAATCGGTCGAAGGAGACAAAAGTTATTGAAGAAAAACTGGTTTTCCATGTTCCTCTCAAACAAAATGTCTCAAAATCCTATACAAACTTCAGGCTCGTTGAGCGACCCCTTCCCGTGTTCTGATCTGGCCCAAATTTTGCATGGGATCTTGTACTTGACCTTGGATAAATGTTAGCCTGCAGCGCATAACATTTTCAAAAGTCGGGTCATTTGGGGCACTCTAGTTTACATGCAAAAAACGGTTGATTCCCAAGTTGTGCAGAATCTTATGGCCGGGGTAAAGGTCAATGTGCTGGCATTTGCGTATGGACTGTGAATTAAATACGAGAAAAATAGTAAAATGAAGTTTAATAGTCATACTTCAATCCCTGAAAATTTGACGGCAATCGGATGAAAACTCGAATTTTGCAAATCAATTTTGTGTGTGGCAATTTCATCGTGGACACCCTTTATTAGTTTCGCGGAGATTAGATACAATACAATGGAATATAGTTATAAGTAAACTTGGAATGAAATTTTGCGTTTTTATTTATTAAAGCTTTTAATATTTAACATTCTTTTATTATAATGCATTATATCTATTGTCCTGATGCTTGACATCTTTTCTGAGTTACTAGTTTATCAATATCAGGTTGAAGTTTATTTGTAACTGACACTTTCATTATTGGTAATAATTTTTTATCAGGTAATCTCGAACTGGTAAACGGTGGATAATGTGTAACACGAGACCCCATAGTGGTCATATCACCTCTTATTCACAACTCCTATCTCTACCTCCCCGCGGTGCCGGCTGGGGTGCGAGTAACCTAAGCGGAGATCGGGTACCCAACCCCGGTGGATGCTTTGGTCGCATGCAGACTGAGAAGGTGGCAGGACGCGTCTGTTCCCCAGGTCAGGGGCGGCGTGCAACAACAACCGAGCGTCTGTTCTCCAGGTCAGGGGCGGCTCAAACAGCGTCTGTCTTGCAGCAAGCGGCTGAATTTATGAAATGCGGCTCCCGCCAGCTAAGTCCAAGATGGCAGCCCCATCGCGGGATAGGGACTTTAGGCTAACAACCTACTGCTCCCGATTTGAAATTGTTACGGAATCCGAAAGAAATGACCGACCTGGAACTTTGGCGACGACTTTTAGCATGAAAACACGGACACGAATTGGAACTTGGAATGTTTTAACCCTTGCCCAACAAGGCAAACTGGAACAACTTGCTAGAGAGGCTAGCCGCCTCAAGCTTGAAATTCTGGGACTGAGCGAAGTCCGTTGGCCTAATACTGGAGAACACAAGACACAATCTGGGCAAGTCCTGCTTTACTCTGGCATACGAGGAGAACATGCTACTCGGGAACGAGGAGTTGGTTTCCTGTTAAGCCCGCAGGCCTACGCGGCCCTGATTAGATGGGAACCGATAAACGAAAGAATAATCGTAGCCAGATTCAGAACACGGGTTAGAAACCTTTCAATGGTCCAGTGTTATGCGCCAACTGACGTTGCCGACTTGCAGGAGAAAGAGCAGTTTTACAGTCAACTGAACAGCGTGGTTGAGAGAATTCCGAAGGGTGACATTCAAATCCATTTGGGCGACTTCAACGCAAAGATTGGCTCCGAAAATCAGGACCTTGAGCGCATCATGGGACGCCATGGCCTAGGACAGATGAGCGAAAACGGAGAGCTGTTTGTAGAATTTTGTGGCAACAACAACATGGTGATCGGTGGATCGCTCTTCCCCCATCGACCAGCACATAAGGTCACTTGGGTATCCCGAGATGGCCGAACAGAAAATCAAATTGACCACATCTGCATCAGCCGAAAATGGAGAAGGAGCCTTCTTGATGTCCGCAACAAACGAAGCGCAGACATTGCATCTGACCATCACCTCGTCCTTGGCGAAATACGACTGAGAGTTGCGCGTGTCCAACGGCGCGAGGAGAAAGTCGGGTGTCGATACGACGTCCGCCGGTTGGAGAATCCAGAGGTGAAAAGGGCATACGTTGAACAGCTAGAATCCCGAGCCTCTGAGCTGCCGACAGACGGAACAGTCGAAGAACAGTGGTGTGGAATCAAGAATGCCTTTATCACGACGAGCCATGGTACTCTCGGTAAAGTTTGTGGAAGAAGGAGTGAATGGATGTCGGATGAAACTTGGAGGATGGTCGATGATCGGAGAAAGGCGAAAATCGGAATTGAGCAGGCATGTACCGGGTCAGCCAAAGCAGCCGCCCGCTTACGATATGCGGAGCTGGAAAAGGCAGTTAAACGAGCTTGTAGACGAGACAAGAGAGCCTGGACAAACTCCCTAGCCGAAGAGGGAGAAAGAGCCGCCGCCAATGGAGATATCCGATTACTTTATGACATTTCTCGCCGCCTCAGTGGTGCAAGGACTAATGCACGAATGCCGCTAAAAGACCGAGCAGGTCAGTTATTGACCGATCGAACAGATCAGCTCAAACGATGGACTGAGCACTTCGAACAACTCTTCCGAGTCACGAATAGCGATGGCCAACAGAATCTGCAACTCGAAGCGCCAACAGTAAGTCGCATAAATGGCGTGAACTCGGAAGCGCCTTCGCTGGCTGAAATAGAAGCGGCAATCAAAAACATGAAATCCAACAAAGCACCTGGGATCGATTGCATCCCTGCTGAAATGCTGAAAGCCGACCCTGCCCTATCAGCACAAATGTTGCACCGTCTTTTCGCTGACATCTGGGATACTGCAACATTCCCGGCCGACTGGATGCAGGGTATCCTCGTAAAGGTCCCGAAGAAAGGAGACCTGACAGAGTGCGGTAACTGGCGAGGCATAACGTTGATCTGTACAACCCTCAAAGTACTCTGCAAAGTGATTCTGAACAGGATCCAGGAGAAAATAGACGCTACACTCCGACGGCAACAAGCTGGATTCCGATCCGGACGATCATGTGTGGACCACATCACAACGCTACGAATCATACTGGAACAAATCAACGAATTCCAGGACTCTCTTCTGCTGGTGTTCGTTGATTTCGAAAAAGCATTCGACCGACTTAACCATGAAAACATCTGGGCGGCTCTAAGGCGACGAGGGATCCCAGAGAAACTAGTCCATCTCATCGAAGCACAGTATGAGGCATTTTCGTGCAAGGTCTTGCACGACGGTGTCTTGTCCGAACCAATCCCGGTAACTGCTGGAGTGAGACAAGGATGTATTCTATCACCGCTACTTTTTCTAATCGTAATGGATGAGATTCTGATTGGATCGATTGACTGTGCACCGAACCGAGGATTGCCGTGGAATCCTTCAACAATGGAGCAACTGAACGACCTTGACCTGGCTGACGATATTGTTTTGCTCGCCCAAACACAACAAGATGTGCAGAGCAAACTCGACGACCTCACCGAAAGTTCCAAGGCAGCAGGTCTCAAAGTCAATGTCGGAAAGACCAAGTCGATGGAGATCAACACAGGAAATCCCTCCAGTTTCATGGTAGCTGGGCAACAAGTTGAGAAAGTGGAGTGCTTCCAGTATCTTGGTAGCCAGATAACGCCTGATGGTGGTACCAGAAAAGACATCGAAACCCGGATAAGAAAGGCCCGATTTGCGTTTGCGAGTCTCCGAAACATCTGGCGGTCACGCCAGATCTCTCTACGAACGAAAATCCGAATCTTCAACTCAAACGTCAAATCCGTATTGCTGTACGGGTGCGAAACTTGGTGCACATATGCGGTAACGACGCGAAAACTGCAAGTATTTGTAAACCGCTGCCTGCGGAATATCATCCGCGCTTGGTGGCCTGGCGATTGGATCTCGAATGAGGAACTACATCGCCGGTGTCATCAAAGGGCGCTAGAAATCGAGATTCGGGAACGTAAGTGGAGATGGATTGGGCACACGCTGCGAAGAGATGAAAACGAGATTTGCAGAGAGGCGCTAGATTGGAATCCAGAAGGTCATCGAAGAAGAGGCAGACCCAGAAATTCGTGGCGGCGAAGCCTAGCCGCTGAAATCCGAACTGTCGACGAGAATCTTGACTGGGACCAGGTGAAGTCGCTGGCTCCGGATCGTCAACAGTGGAGGTCTTTTACCACGGCCCTATGCACCGGAGGATCGGCGCGGGATCATTAAGTAAGTAAGTAAGTAATCTCGAACGATGAGGAGTTTTTGTACCTTTCATTATGGAAAAAAAATGCTCTTATAGATAGGTACTTGCAAACATAGCAAGAATTTTGGCAACAAATTTCCGTAACTCAACGTAGCGTTCAGGCAATTAGCTGTAAAATTTTGGTAGGGGGAAGTGTTCCTAAATGCGCATGTTGGGTAATATGCGCATACAGCCGATTGACGATATGGCTGAAGATTCATCATATCTAATCAGTGCAGTTTGAGGGTAATACGCTTTTAACACATGGCATCAAAAAATTAAATTGTTATATAAAGTCGAAAAAATTTAAAAATTCAAACAAGATTTTTGTCAGTTTTGTTATAATATATTGAACTTTAATTATTGTGCGTACAGATTCTGCTAACAAAAATTTTAATTGTTTTTGTTTCTCATTCATCTGGAAATCGGAATTTCAACAAATTGAAGCTTTTGGCAAAGTTGTAAATGATAAGATATTGGAATAACAGACAGGTTCTGAATGCCCATATCAAGGCAGGTTAAATGCCTTTATCAAGAAAAATAGATTATTCTTATAAATTTTTTACTTTCTTCCATTTAAACATTAAATGTACGCTCAAATCACGATCTTACAGCAAAAAAAGAAGAACTTCATACTGATCTGATAGAAATACAATATGAACAAAATATTACCATGAAATATGGCCATATGGCATACTTAACTATGTTTCATGCAAAGAAACTAGTAATGTAAAAAATTTCACCAAAATTTCAGCCTTGACTAATGCTAAACATCCGTTTCTACCATTTTCAATTAAATAATTTCAAAATATTGCAAGTGTAAATGGAATATAGCTAAAAACATAAATATGCGCATTTAGCCCGCCGGTTTCGGAAATCGGCTATTTTGACTTTTTTTATTATAAAATTATTTCCACAAAAACTGTAAGAGATTTTAACAGAAAAAATGCTCTAACGTATAGAAAACAGATGTCCGCTCATGTGCATATAGTTTTCAGACTCCTATCTATCGGAATATGGGAGAAAATGAGGGTTTTCCTTAATATGCGCATATAGCCTTCCTCTCCCCTACAGCCTTTTCAATGTATTTCGCTTTTAATAATGAATCGCACTGCATATCTATCAACTCTAGTTGCAAATTATCAGCAGCATTTTCAGGAGCAAACGAAAATGGAGATACAAACAACGAAAATTCTTGCTCGTATGAATTAAAGTCACGAAAACGGCTTTTGAATGCATCTAGTAACGATTCTAGGTGAAGTACGTATTTACCAAATGATGCAGCCTCATTTGATTTTTTCAGTTCTTGACACTTAGAGAAGTGCACAAGGTTTTCCTTGGGAATTTGGTTGATCCATACCGTAACTTCGCTTGAAAGTTTTTCACATCATCACAAGCAGCTATGATATTTTTTTCTTATCCTTGAAGTTTCAAGTTCAAATCTAGCAGGTGGCCAGTGAGATCAACGGCAAATGCCAAATCCTGAACGCAGTCGTCTGCTCAAAAATGTTCAACAGGTACACCTTTCATTTCCAAAAATAATATTATTTCCTCTCGTAGCAGGAAAGCCAGCATACTTCAATGTAGTAGGGGGGAACACAATCGAATTCATGTCTAATGTCTTCCAAAAATGCCGAAAATTGGTGATGCTTCAAGCCACGGGAACGGATAAAATTTATAGTATCTGAAATTGGTTTGAGCACATGTTGGATCTTTTATTGCATTCAGTTGAAAATGTTACATTTAACTTTAGTTTTTTGCAGTAATATTTTACATGAGAATCAGTGGTGTTTTTTTTTTGTGACAATTTAAGACGGGTCTACGCGGGCCGCATTGACCAAGGCAACGGGCCGCATGCGGCCCGCAAACCCCCTTTTTGACATGCCTGATATAAGGTATCAAATTCAGTGTAAGGGGTCGGCAAAAAGGGGTCGTCCATATCAATTTTTCAATATCTTAGTGATATTGACATTTTTATACATCGGATTGGGATGAAAATTTGCACATAGGAATTATTAGGGACAAACACTTGATTTCAATTATCCAAATTACAAACAGGGGTCGGCCAAAGGGGTCGTCCATATTAACTATTCACTGTTAATGCGATATTATCGTTATTATACATCGGATTCAGATGAAAATTGAAACACGAGAGTTTCGAGGGACGAGTAATGGATTTCAGGTATAAAATTTAGTAAAAGGGGCCGGCAAAAGGGGTCGTCCACATTAACCTTTCAATATTTTTGCAATATCGTAGTTATTTGACATCAAATTGGGATGAAAATTTGTACATGGTAGTTTTCAAGGACAGGTAATCGATTTCAGATGTCAAATGTTTTGCCAGGGGTCGAAGAAAGGGGTCGAACATATTAATTAATTTTTCACTGTTTTTAGCTATATTGACGTTATTATGCAATGGATTGCTTTGAAAATTTGCACACGCGAGTTTTGAGTGAAGGGCAATCAAATTATCAAAGATTGTATAAAGACCACCGGAATGGTTTTAACTTTAAGGCAAATTTTTCAACTTGAACATTTTTTTGATAAAAAGTCATATGTTTTCGATTTTTCCTGGTCGCGTGAAAAACCTTGAATTTTTTTAATCATTTTTTTTCGATTTTTCCTGGTCGGGGGTCGGGTGAAAAACCTTGAATTTTTTGAATCAGGAAAAATTTTCAACTTGAAAATTTTTCGGTAAAAAGTCATTTTTTTCGATTTTTCCTGGCCAGGGATCGCGTGAAAAACCTTGAATTTTTAGAATCAGAAAAAATTTTCAACTTGAAAATTTTTCGCGTGAATAACCTTGAATTTTTTGAATCAGGAAAAATTTTCAACTTGAAAATTTTTCGGTAAAAAGTCATTTTTTTCGATTTTTCCTGGTCGGGGGTCGCGTGAAAAACCTTGAATTTTTTAATTCAGGCAAATTGATCAACTTGAAAATTTTTCAGTAAAAAGTCATTTTTTTCGATTTTTCCTGGTCGGGGGTCGCGTGAAAAGCCTTGAATTTTTTGAATCAGGCAAAATTTTCAACCTAAAAATATTTTGGTAAAAAGTCTTTTTTTTTTGGATTTTTCCTGGTCGGGGATCGCGTGAAAAAATTTGAATTTTTCGAATCAGGCAAAATTTTCAACTTGAAAATTTTTCGATAAAAAGTCATTTTTTTCGATTTTTCCTGGTCGGGGGTCGCGTGAAAAGCCTTGAATTTTTTGAATCAGGCAAAATTTTCAAAGTTATGGAATCCGTGATATGTATTGAGTTTTTAAAAAAATTGTTTTCTTTCTGAACACTTTACTAACTAATCACTTATTCACTAGCACTATGCTGCACCACCGGTGTCGACAGGAATCCAGGTAGAAAAAGAGAACGAGCCATGCGCTCGCGACACTTTTATTACTGCATTCTGCTGACGTTGCACTCCGTGTCGTCTGGCTGTTGATTGGTGGACCCGGGTGGCGTGATGTGCTAAACGGTTCCCTAACGGCTTCTCCCTTAGCTGAAAGACGTCCTCGGCTTTCGTCTAATTCTGTGGAATAAGCGGTATCTCTCTAGACTCGGGTGCTGAGGCGCGGGCCTCGATGACCTCAGGTATGATTGGCGTTGATGGTCTACGCCAGACGATGAATTTCAGGACGATGACTATAGACGAACCAAGTATACAGATCAATAAAGCTGATGAAGTTAACGAAGCTATCCATCCAAAGATATTAAGTTTCCAGTGAATGTTTTCTGTTGTCAGGTTTAGATGTGTAATATGGTTCCGATGCTCTAAGTGCTGTTCCTGCAAAAGCTCCAGTGGAAGACGATTTATAAATTTAGTTGGATTTACCTTTAGGCCTGTTGTTGGAATGAACGATTGAGGTTGCGCTTCGTAGTTGTTGTTCGTGTACTCTTCTTCATTGAGCTTTAGCGTGCAATGTTGAAACTGTATAAGAAACGATCCTTGTAACTTTCGTTTCTGGGTCGAACAGTTTGATGATATGAGGAGATCTGCATCGTTGACCACGATATTAGCGTCATCTATTCTTTTGATGATATTCTTTCCAAATGTTCGTTCCATAGTACAGTCGGCCGTTTGTTCGGTAATTAGCTGATGAATGCATTCCGTCAGTGGTTCGATCTGGGAGCTGGAACATATAAATAGATCTTTGCTCTTGGAGCATGGAGTTTTTGATAAATATGGTTTAGGTCCTTGGAGATAGTAATTTGCCTTGAGCTGAATCCTCAGGTTATCGGAAATAAGGTCAGGAAGCTTGAGATTGCAAAATTGTACCTTAATGCCTTTAAATTGCTCTTTCAATATTTTCGAGCACAATTTTGCAATGTCAGGGGAAGTGAATATACCATTGGATATGGTAGGGGAGAGGTAGTTTTTAAGGATGTTTTTCAAATCATCTTCCGTATATCCGTCTTGGTTGAAAATGTGCCTACTGTAACCTGAAAAAACAGAATAAAGTATATGAAACATTCTTCTCGGACTGTTTGACAAATTAATGACCAGTTGGTTCTTAAATTTATTAATTATTTCTGGCCCGTATATTGGGTCATTTTCGTAAAGTTCATTTTGCAGAACAGTTTGCAAATTTATTTCTGATTCCTCTGCCCGTGGTATTCTGGATAGACCATCTGCCACCACGTTCTGTTTTCCTTTTTTATAAACCAAATCAAAATCGAACTGCTCCAAGTACAATCTTTGGCGAGTGACTCGTCCTGTAGCGTCCGTAAGTTTGATTTCTTTGGTTAATGGCTCATGATCTGTGTAGATGGTAAACCTTCTACCATACAGGTATGGCCGAAACTTTTTTGCTGCGAAATAAATACCCAAAAGTTCCTTCGCTGTGGCAGAATACTTTTCTTCCGCCTTTGTCAGTGTTCTTGAAAGATAAGCGATGGGTTTCTCACCCCCATTCACTATCTGGGTCAATACGGCCCCAATTGCGTAATTTGAAGCGTCCGTTGTCAATACGAACGGCTCATTAAAATCGGGATAATGTAGTAATCGGTCGGAACACATTATACCCTTCAAGGCAGCAAAGGCTGCTTCATATTCTGAAGTAATTTCAATGGCCTTATTTTTGCCACGCAACATGATTGTCATTGGCTTTGCAATTTTAGCAAAGTCCGGGATAAATCTTCTGTAATAAGAAATTGTCCCAAGAAAAGATTTCAACTCTTTTGGAGTTTTCGGAAGAGGCCAATTCTTTATCGCTTCAACCTTTTTTGGGTTTGGTTTCACTCCCTCTGTTGTAACCATATGGCCAAGAAATTCTACTTCCTTACGAAGGAATTCAGATTTATCGCACTGAACTCTAAGGTTGGCTTCTTGTAGAGTCTTCAGAACTTTTTGAATGTCCTTCATATGTTCTTCCAAAGAGCTGGAAAAGATAATGATGTCGTCCATGTAGAAGAAGCATCGATTACCTAAATGTTTACGCAACACAGAGTCCATAAGGCGTTGGAATGTCGCGGGCGCATTCTTCAAGCCAAATGGCATCCGTACAAATTCATATTTCCCATGGTCAACATTAAACGCTGTTTTTGGGATGTCCGCGGGGTCAACCTCTATTTGGTGGAACCCGCTGGCTAAGTCAAGAACAGAGAAGTACTGCGCTTTTCCTAGACGATCCAAAATTTCACTGATCTCCGGTATTGGATATCGATCAGCTGGTGTAATTTTATTTAGCTTTCGATAGTCTACGACTATCCGATATTTCTTCTCACCGGAGTTATCAGTTTTTTTGGGTACAACCCAAATGGGAGATGTCCAGGCAGATGCGGATTCTCTTATTATTCCGGTGTCTAACATGTTTTTAATTTGTTCACTTACAATTTCCCTCAAATGATAGGGGTACTTGTAAGTTTTTTGAAGTATCGGCTTATTTTCAGTGGTTTCTATTGTATGTTTCACTTGATGTGTGAACGCTAGTTTTTGACCATTTTGAAAAAAAATACTTTTGAACGGTTTAAGAGTTTTTGCTAGGAGCTTGACCTCCTCTTTGTTTAAATGACCGGCAGGGAAATTTAAATCTTCTTTAATATTGTCAGTTTTTATGAGAAAGTTTTTATTTTCAAAAGGCATTGGCAACACGGGTTTTGACGAACTTTGTGTATGCACGTGTACCATGGCCGTATTATTTTTTGCAACGTAGAGCCCAGGCTGGACTGCAAAATTTGAAGTAAGGTTCAGTTCATTTTCAATTAGAAAGGTGCCGTCATGTATGGTTGGAATTTTTGTAAGCATTTCAGAGTGTTCATGAAAATTCATAGAAGAAGGAAAATATTTGTAAAATTGGTACTTTGAATTTCCAATAGTTAATTCGTGTTTACAAGTGTCTACAACGGCTTTCAGAGCTGCTAAATTTTCATAACCTATCAGCCCATCGAAAAATTTATGAAATTTAAACACATGGAAGGGTAGTGATTTGTTTGCCTCTTTTGGAAAAAGATTAGCATACATCACTTTGTCAATAATAAATTTCCCGTTTTTATTTGATACGATTGCTGGCTGACTTGTAACTCTAGAGCTTGAAACATGCTCTGGATTTATGTACGATTTATTCGCCCCCGTATCTATTAGGAAGTTTAATATACCTTTACTAGATCGGTAACGAATATAAGGTATAAAATTATTTATGTTGTTGTTGGGTCGTTCTCTTCTTCCCGAAAATTTCCCTCATGCTCACTTTGCACTTCATTCACATCACTTTTATTGTCATCGTCATCGCTATCCGCGGCAACCTCATTGGTGTTATGTTCCATTCGTGGTCTGTTTGGTTGGAACACTTTTCGAAATGTTGGTTTAGTATTGCCACGATTGCTTTTGTTATTATTATTATTCATGTTACTAGAATTAAATTGTTTAAATGTTGGCTTTGACCTTACCTCCGCGTTCTGGTTAATACATACCGCTTGGTATGCTTCTTCTAGAGTTTTAGGCTGTGATTGCCTAATAATGGAGGCCAGAGGCTCTCCTATGTTATCTAAGTATCGTGTGATCGAGATAACATCAACTACCTCCTTACCTGTCAAATGTTTTGACGAAAGATTAGTTTTCAACCTGGTATTGAGTTCTTTAACCTCGTTAAAGAATTTAAGGTGACTTTTGTCCCCTTTTCTAATATGAAACATCGCCGACAAATTTGTGGCGAAATCTTTTTGGTCCCCATATTGTTCGATGAGGACTGATTTAATACCCGCAACGGTATTGGGATCGCCGTTTGCGCATATAATCGCGCGAGCGTCCCCTTTTATTTTATTTTTAATTGCTCTTAAATGAACAGAGCTCAGCGAGTCGGGTTGCCCGGCCTCGCCTTTTATTTTGAACATCTCGTATAATTCATCGGCTTCTTTCAGCCAACTCGTCAGTTCTTTTTTACAGCCGGAAAATTCCGACATATTTTTGATGGGGTCCGGGATGCAATATTTATTGCCTTCCCTTCCCACCATCATCGCTCTGAGCTGCTGGAGCTCAAGTTTGAGCGCCTCAATTTCTCCTGATCTTGTCTCTGGCATTATGTTAATGAGTGAAATACTATATTATGAGCAAAAGAAAATGGTAAATAATTACTTACAATAGGGATGATTGCATCCGTCCTTTGCGAAGTCTTCGTGTGGCGGCTGGCGGGAACTATTGATGATTACCGTCTTCTGCGAATTCGTCGTGCGGCGGGAACTAAACTCCACTATTTTAACACCTCACGATCCCACTTCTGACACCAGTTATGGAATCCGTGATATGTATTGAGTTTTTAAAAAAATTGTTTTCTTTCTGAACACTTTACTAACTAATCACTTATTCACTAGCACTATGCTGCACCACCGGTGTCGACAGGAATCCAGGTAGAAAAAGAGAACGAGCCATGCGCTCGCGACACTTTTATTACTGCATTCTGCTGACGTTGCACTCCGTGTCGTCTGGCTGTTGATTGGTGGACCCGGGTGGCGTGATGTGCTAAACGGTTCCCTAACGCAACTTGAAAATTTTTTGGTAAAAAGTCATTTTTTTCGATTTTTCCTGGTTGGGGGTCGCGTGAAAAACCTTGAATTTTTTTCAATCAAGCAAAATTTTCAACTTGAAAATTTTTCGGTAAAAAGTCATTTTTGTTCGATTTTTCCTGGTCGGGGGTCGCGTGAAAATCCTTGAATTTTTCGAATCAGGCAAAATTTTCAACTTGAAAATTCTTCGATAAATAGTCATTTTTTTCGATTTTTCCTGGTCGGGGGTCGCGTGAAAAACCTTGAATTTTTTAATTCAGTCAATATTTTCGACTTGAAAATTTTTCGGTAAAAAATCATTTTTTTCGATTTTTCCTGGTCAGGGATCGCGTGAAAAACCTTGAATTTTTTGAATCATGCAAAATTTTCAACTTGAAAATTTTTCGGTAAAAAGTCATTTTTTTCGATTTTTCCTGGTCGGGGGTCGTGTGAAAATCCTTGAATTTTTCGAATCAGGCAAAATTTTCAACTTGAAAATTCTTCGATAAATAGTCATTTTTTTTCTATTTTTCCTGGTCGGGGGTCGCGTGAAAAACCTTGAATTTTTTGAATCATGCAAAATTTTCAACTTGAAAATTTTTCGGTAAAAAGTCGTTTTTTTCGATTTTTCCTGGTCGGGTTCGCGTGAAAAGCCTTGAATTTTTTGAATCAGGCAAAATTTTCAACTTGAAAATTTTTTGGTAAAAAGTCATTTTTTTCGATTTTTCCTGGTCGGGGATCGCGTGAAAAAATTTGAATTTTTCGAATCAGGCAAAATTTTCAACTTGAAAATTCTTCGATAAAAAGTCATTTTTTTTCGATTTTTCCTGGTTGGGGGTCGCGTGAAAAACCTTGAATTTTTTAATTCAGGCAATATTTTCGACTTGAAAATTTTTCGGTAAGAAGTCATTTTTTTTCGATTTTTCCTGGTCAGGGATCGCGTGAAAAACCTTGAATTTTTTGAATCATGCAAAATTTTCAACTTGAAAATTTTTCGGTAAAAAGTCATTTTTTTCGATTTTTCCTGGTCGGGGGTCGCGTCCTTGATTTTTCGAATCAGGCAAAATTTTCAACTTGAAAATTCTTCGATAAATAGTCATTTTTTATATTTTTCCTGGCGGGGGGTCGCGTGAAAAGCCTTGAATTTTTTGAAACAGGCAAAATTTTCAACTTGAAAATTTTTTGGTAAAAAGTCATTTTTTTCGATTTTTCCTGGTCGGGGATCGCGTGAAAAAATTTGAATTTTTTGAATCAGGCAAAATTTTCAACTTGAAAATTTTTTGGTGAAAAGTCATTTTTTTTCGATTTTTCCTGGTCGGGGGTCGCGTGAAAAACCTTCTTCTTCTTCTTACATCAACATGGCCAAAACATGTAAGCATCCTGGAAAATGGAAAACTTGCGTCTTTCATTTTTCTTTTCAGCGTATTATCTGTTACATATTCCTATGCATTGCAGATATTACTACGGCCAGGCCAACCATGTGATGAAAACCGCGAAAGATACAGGATACAGGGGAGGAATGAAGCGTGGAGATCCCTACCAAACGCTTCATATAATATTTTGAATATGAAATACCTAAATATGAATTTATGTCATTTGGGAATGTATATATGAAACATTGTATGTATGTATGTTCTTAAATTTTAATATTCAATGAAACCAAGGGTTTATATAATAAAATAATCTTACCTTTTCAGGAATCTTTATACTTACGATATGAAAACACTCAAATCTTACCTGCAGCTTTACCCAAAAATCCGACTACCAATCATTATTTCATATCTTTTAAATATTACTCGTTGACAAAACCATTCATTCAACCTTTACCAACCACAAACATTTCAACTAATTCAAAATGGAATTGAAAATTTCAAGAATGATAAAAATGGAATACGGAATGCATATTAAGCTGAAGATTCTAAAAGAAGCAGGCGTCGAAGAATTATCTTGTCGTTTTTGCAGTGTATATTTAAATCTGCATAATTGAAGAAAACTTCTTAATATAGAGAAGATGGTTTATTTCTTCAGAGAAATGAAAATTCCTACACCATCTGCATTTTTTGTTTAAACATTTGTCAAACGATTTGAGTATGTGTAACCACCCAGTTTCTTTCCACGCGTTCAACTTTCCCATCGCGAACCTATAACTCCCAGACCCATCGCCCCACCGTTCGTCGACAAGTCTAACGAAGAATGCGAAAAAATTTTCAAACCATTTTACTTGTTGTGAACTACCAACTAAATTTCCTGAAAAAAAAAATGTTGTTCAAAAACATTTCTAACGAAACGAATTGAGCATGACTTTCGGGTAACTCTCATTTCACATCACCATTTGCATTATATTGCTCGACTTTTCCCTCCTTGCGAGCATATTCTTTGAGAACATCAGTTTGAACATAAAACACCTTGTTTTATCATTCAAGAGACATACGGAAACGAACAGTAGTAGGCTTTGGAAATTTGAATCAACTGCTCGAATATTTGCTTGGCCTATAACTCTTTTCTTCGTTCGCGGCTCTTCTTCTCACGAACCACACTTGCACTTCGCTTCACTTCGTCCCCTTTTTTCCACCACAAAGATGATGAAGCAATAAATTCAATCACTCTTCAAACACAGGCCATCTTTCGATAAAAACCACAATATTTCGCATAGCTTTTCACTATATTTAATAGCATTAGTGTCGTTGCATCACTGTTTTTCTTTCAAATTTTAAATGATCACTTCAAGTTGCACTGCCTAAGCAAATTATTTAGAATGGAAAACCACACTTTCTGAATCTATTTCCAAGTCCCACACTTCTTTCCCAATTCGTAGGGAGAGGGAAAAAAAACTTAACCGAGCGCGATGGTAGCACGATGCAGACCTCGGGGGTCGCGAAAAACCTTGAATTTTTTAATTCAGGCAATATTTTCGACTTGGAAATTTTTCGGTAAAAAGTCATTTTTTTCGATTTTTCCTGGTCGGGGATCGCGTGAAAAACCTTGAATTTTTTGAATCATGCAAAATTTTCAACTTGAAAATTTTTCGGTAAAAAGTCATTTTTTTAGATTTCGCAGTTTGCTCAGTGCTCTCGGTGAAAACGGATGGCTTTTACATTTAGCTTGCCATTCCCGTACGAGAAAATAAAGAAAAAGTGTTCGGTTGTTTACGGAATCGAAATCCTAATCAAAGATGTGCAATGAAAAGATTTATGGATAATTCTTCGACATTATTTTAGAGTGGTGTTTATAACGATGATGGTTTTAGGTTTCAAATCATTGTAACCAAGTGAGCGACCAGCATCTTATAAAAATGGCGTCTAATAAAATGCTTGCAAAGAAATAAATTTCATTTGACGTGAAGCGACGGGTGAAGTCAAATTTTGTGATATTTGTGGAAGGGACAGGGAATGAAAAATATAAATAGATAGAAAAGGAAATTTTCGTGAAAGCTGTTCCATATTGTAAATGGGGATAGTTTAAAATGCGTTCAAAAATTCAGTAAAAGCCGACGAAAGCGGCTCCAAACGCCAATAATCGATGAAATTAAATCGGGAGGAAGAAAATTCAAAATTTTAATTTGTGAAAAATCAGTGGGGCAGAGAAGAAGAAGTGGTGGAAACTCAAAGGCACTTTTTAAAGTGATAAAATGAAAAAGCATAGAAAGCACTGAGAAATTTTTTTTTATAAATTAAAAAAAGTGTTGGAGGTTCACTAGAAGTGCCTAGAACGGGAAATTGAAAAATGAAGAAGAAGAAGCAATCCACGTGCTGAAGCGAAGTTTTTTTTCCTTAGCGAAAAGGGTCAGCTTATGGGCTGGAAAGAAGTGGGTGGAAGCGAGAGTGCAGCGGAAAACCCGGCTTGCTGCGATAAAAAAAATTTAGCAAGAATAGGTCGTGGGAAAAGTGACGTGGGTAAACGGCTTTTGAGAAGAAGTGGATGGGAAGAGTGTGTGGAGTGAAAGAGCGCCCAATGGGTTCTCAGAGAGCTTGCAGAAAGCGACCGGGTTAAAAGTGGTGAAAATAATATCGGTCCCCGTGAGGAAGTGTGGGGAAAACCTAATAAGTCTAAATGAATAGTGGTGAGAGGAATAGGAAGGAAATAGAATAAAGGCAGATATTTTGAAGCGGAAAACCATAAGTTCAATCAGTCGCTTGGGGAAAAATAACATGGGCTGCTTTTGCTTTGATTTTGGAGAAAAAATGAGTCCAAAAAAAAAGGTTTAATGTAAGGTAAGTAGAGTGGCGGCATAAAGGTAAGATGATGAGGGTAATTGAAAGTTCAATTTTTCATATAACAATATTACAATGATCAATCACTTGCCAACTATCCAGGTATATACACGGATGCCGGAATACCTGATGAAAATTTTAAAAAATTGTAATATTTTTATAAATTTTTGAATGGTTGCGGAGGTGATTGATACATTAATCCAAAAGAAATACCAACATTAACACGAAGTACACACAGCCACATCAGATAACACGAAGCCATGGTGCCGGGTATGGAACATTCTGTATAAGATATACGCCGAACTGTTACTAGGAAAAATGCAGAGGTTCATACTTTGGTAAAATTGCGGTGAATCCGTGCACCCATGGTGGATTACCAACATACAACATACAAAAAGTCATTTTTTTAGATTTTTCCTGGTCGGGGGTCGCGTGAAAAACCTTGAATTTTTCGAATCAGGCAAAATTTTCAACTTGAAAACTTTTCGAGAAAAAGTCATTTTTTTCGATTTTTCCTGGTCGGGGGTCGCGTGAAAATCCTTGAATTTTTCGAATCAGGCAAAATTTTCAACTTGAAAATTCTTCGATAAACAGTCATTTTTTTCTATTTTTCCTGGCTGGGGGTCGCGTGAAAAACCTTGAATTTTTCGAATCAGGCAAATTTTCAACTTGAAAATTTGTCGGTAAAAAGTCATTTTTTTAGATTTTTCCTGGTCGGGGGTCGCGTGAAAAACCTTGAATTTTTCGAATCAGGCAAAATTTTCAACTTGAAAATTTTTCGGTAAAAAGTCATTTTTTTTAATTTTTTCTGGTCGGGGGTCGCGTGAAAAACCTTGAATTTTTCGAATCAGGCAACATTTTCAACTTGAAAATTTTTCGGTAAAAAGTCATTTTTTTCGATTTTTTCTCGTCGGGGGTCGCGTGAAAAACCTTGAATTTTTCGAATCAGGAAAAGTTTTCAACTTGAAAATTTTTCGGTAAAAAGTCATTTTTTTCCAGTTTTCCTGGTCGGGGGTCGCGTGAAAAACCTTGAATTTTTCGAATCAGGCAACATTTTCAACTTGAAAATTTTTCGGTAAAAAGTCATTTTTTTTCGATTTTTCCTGGTCGGGGGTCGCGTGAAAAACCTTGAATTTTTCGAATCAGGCAAAATTTTCAACTTGAAAATTTTTCGGTAAAAAGTCATTTTTTTTTATTTTACCTGGTCGGGGGTCGCGTGAAAATCTTTGAATTTTTCGAATCAGGCAACATTTTCAACTTGAACATTTTTCGGTAAAAAGTCATTTTTTTCGATTTTTCATGGTCGAGGGTCGCGTGAAAAACTTTGAATTTTTCGAATCAGGCAAAATTTTCAACTTGAAAAGTTTTCGGTTAAAAGTCATTTTTATTCGATTTTTCCTGGTCGGGGGTCGCGTGAAAAACCTTGAATTTTTCGAATCAGGAAAAATTTTTAACTTGAAAATTTTTCGGTAAAAAGTCATTTTTTCGATTTTTCCTGGTCGGGGGTCGCGTGAAAAACCTTGAATTTTTCGAATCAGGCAAAATTTCCGACTTGAAAATTTTTCGAGAAAAAGTCATTTTTTTCGAGTTTTCCTGGTCGGGGGTCGCGTGAAAAACTTTGAATTTTTCGAATCAGGCAAAATTTTCAACTTGAAAATTTTTCGGTAAAAAGTCATTTTTTTTCGATTTTTCCTGGTCGGGGGTCGCGTGAAAAACTTTGAATTTTTCGAATCATGAAAAATTTTCGACTTGAAAATTTTTTCCTGGTCGGGGGTCACGTGAAAAACTTTGAATTTTTCGAATCAGGCAAAATTTTCAACTTGAAAATTTTTCGGTAAAAAGTCATTTTTTTCGATTTTTCCTGGTCGGGGGTCGCGTGAAAAACCTTGAATTTTTCGAATCAGGCAAAATTTTCAATTTGAAAATTTTTCGGTAAAAAGTCATTTTTTTCGATTTTTCCTGGTCGGGGATCGCGTGAAAAACCTTGAATTTTTCGAATCAGGCAACATTTTCAACTTTAAAATTTTTCGGTAAAAAGTCATTTTTTTCGATTTTTCCAGGTCGGGGGTCGCGTGAAAAACCTTGAATTTTTCGAATCAGGCAAAATTTTCAACTTGAGAATTTTTTGGTAAAAAGTCAGTTTTTTCGATTTTGCCTGGTCGGGCGTCGCGTGAAAAACCTTGAATTTTTCGAATCAGGAAAAATTTTCAACTTGAAAATTTTTCGGTAAAAAGTCATTTTTTTTCGATTTTTCCTGATCGGGGGTCGCGTGAAAAACCTTGAATTTTTCGAATCAGACAAAATTTTCAACTTGAAAATTTTTCGGTAAAAAGTCATTTTTTTCGATTTTTCCTGGTCGGGGGTCGCGTGAAAAACCTTGAATTTTTCGAATCAGGCAAAATTTTCAACTTGAAAATTTTTCGGTAAAAAGTCATTTTTTTTCTATTTTTCCTGGTCGGGGGTCGCGTGAAAATCCTTGAATTTTTCGAATCAGGCAAAATTTTCAACTTGAGAATTGTTCGGTAAAAAGTCATTTTTTTCGAATTTTCGTGGTCGGGGATCGCGTGAAAAACCTTGAATTTTTCGAATCAGGCAAAATTTTCAACTTGAAAATTTTTCGGTAAAAAGTCAGTTTTTTCGATTTTGCCTGGTCGGGGATCGCGTGAAAAACCTTGAATTTTTCGAATCAGGAAAAATTTTTAACTTGAAAATTTTTCGGTAAAAAGTCATTTTTTTCGATTTTTCCTGGTCGGGGGTTGCGTGAAAAACTTTGAATTTTTCGAATCAGGAAAAATTTTCAACTTGAAAATTTTTCGGTAAAAAGTCATTTTTTTCGATTTTTCCTGGTCGGGGGTCGCGTGAAAAACCTTGAATTTTTCAAATCAGGCAAAATTTTCAACTTGAAAATTTTTCGGTAAAAAGTCATTTTTTTTCGATTTTTCCTGGTCGGGGGTCGCGTGAAAAACCTTGAATTTTTCGAATCAGGAAAAATTTTCAACTTGAAAATTTTTCGGTAAAAAGTCAGTTTTTTCGAGTTTTCCTGGTCGGGGGTCGCGTGAAAATCTTTGAATTTTTCGAATCAGGCAAAATTTTCAACTTGAAAATTGTTCGGTAAAAGTCTTTTTTTTTTCGAGTTTTCCTGGTCGGGGGTCGCGTGAAAAACTTTGAATTTTTCGAATCAGGCAAAATTTTCAACTTAAAAATTTTTCGGTAAAAAGTCATTTTTTTTCGATTTTTCCTGGTCGGGGGTCGCGTGAAAAACCTTGAATTTTTCGAATCAGGCAAAATTTTCAACTTGAAAATTTTTCGGTAAAAAGTCATTTTATTTTATTTAACCTGGTCGGGGGTCGCGTGAAAAACTTTGAATTTTTCGAATCAGGCAAAATTTTCAACTTGAAAATTTTTCGGTAAAAAGTCATTTTTTTCGATTTTCCTGGTCGGGGGTCGGGTGAAAAACCTTGAATTTTTCGAATCAGGCAAAATTTTCAACTTGAAAATTTTTCGGTAAAAAGTCAGTTTTTTCGATTTTGCCTGGTCGGGGGTCGCGTGAAAAACCTTGAATTTTTCGAATCAGGAAAAATTTTCAACTTGAAAATTTTTCGGTAAAAAGTCATTTTTTTTCTATTTTTCCTGGTCTGGGGTCGCGTGAAAAACCTTGAATTTTTCGAATCAGGCAACATTTTCAACTTGAAAATTTTTCGGTAAAAAGTCATTTTTTTCGATTTTTGCTGGTCGGGGATCGCGTGAAAAACCTTGAATTTTTCGAATCAGGAAAAATTTTCAACTTGAAAATTTTTCGGTAAAAAGTCATTTTTTTCGATTTTTCCTGGTTGGGGGTCGCGTGAAAAACCTTGAATTTTTCGAATCAGGCAAAATTTTCAACTTGAGAATTTTTCGGTAAAAAGTCATTTTTTTCGATTTTTCCTGGTCGGGGGTCGCGTGAAAAACCTTGAATTTTTCGAATCAGGCAACATTTTCAACTTGAAAATTGTTCGGTAAAAAGTCATTTTTTTCGAATTTTCCTGGTCGGGGATCGCGTGAAAAACCTTGAATTTTTCGAATCAGGCAACATTTTCAACTTGAAAATTTTTCGGTAAAAAGTCATTTTTTTCGATTTTTCCTGGTCGGGGGTCGCGTGAAAAACCTTGAATTTTTCGAATCAGGCAAAATTTTCAACTTGAAAATTTTTCGGTAAAAAGTCAGTTTTTTCGATTTTGCCTGGCCGGGGGTCGCGTGAAAAACCTTGAATTTTTCGAATCAGGCAACATTTTCAACTTGAAAATTTTTCGGTAAAAAGTCATTTCTTTCGATTTTTCCTGGTCGGGGATCGCGTGAAAAACCTTGAATTTTTCGAATCAGGCAACATTTTCAACTTGAAAATTTTTCGGTAAAAAGTCATTTTTTTCGATTTTTCCTGGTCGGGGGTCGCGTGAAAAACCTTGAATTTTTCGAATCAGGCAAAATTTTCAACTTGAGAATTTTTCGGTAAAAAGTCATTTTTTTCGAATTTTCCTGGTCGGGGATCGCGTGAAAAACCTTGAATTTTTCGAATCAGGCAAAATTTTCAACTTGAAAATTTTTCGGTTAAAAGGCAGTTTTTTCGATTTTGCCTGGTCGGGGGTCGCGTGAAAAACCTTGAATTTTTCGAATCAGGAAAAATTTTCAACTTGAAAATTTTTCGGTAAAAAGTCATTTTTTTCGATTTTTCCTGGTCGGGGGTCGCGTGAAAAACCTTGAATTTTTCGAATTAGACAAAATTTTCAACTTGAAAATTTTTCGGTAAAAAGTCAGTTTTTTCGATTTTGCCTGGTCGGGGGTCGCGTGAAAAACCTTGAATTTTTCGAATCAGGCAACATTTTCAACTTGAAAATTTTTCGGTAAAAAGTCATTTTTTTCGATTTTTGCTGGTCGGGGATCGCGTGAAAAACCTTGAATTTTTCGAATCAGGCAAAATTTTCAACTTGAGAATTTTTCGGTAAAAAGTCATTTTTTTGGATTTTTCCTGGTCGGTGGTCACGTGAAAAACCTTGAATTTTTCGAATCAGGCAACATTTTCAACTTGAAAATTGTTCGGTAAAAAGTCATTTTTTTCGATTTTTCCTGGTCGGGGGTCGCGTGAAAAACCTTGAATTTTTCAAATCAGGCAAAATTTTCAACTTGAAAATTTTTCGGTAAAAAGTCATTTTTTTTCGATTTTTCCTGGTCGGGGGTCGCGTGAAAAACTTTGAATTTTTCGAATCAGGAAACATTTTCAACTTGAAAATTTTTCGGTAAAAAGTCATTTTTTTTTAATTTTTCCTGGTCGGGGGTCGCGTGAAAAACCTTGAATTTTTCGAATCAGGCAAAATTTTCAACTTGAAAATTTTTCGGTAAAAAGTCATTTTTTTCTATTTTTCCTGGTCGGGGGTCGTGTGAAAAACCTTGAATTTTTCGAATCAGGCAACATTTTCAACTTGAGAATTTTTCGGTAAAAAGTCATTTTTTTCGATTTTTTCTGGTCGGGGGTCGCGTGAAAAACCTTGAATTTTTCAAATCAGGCAAAATTTTCAACTTGAAAATTTTTCGGTAAAAAGTCATTTTTTTTCGATTTTTCCTGGTCGGGGGTCGCGTGAAAAACTTTGAATTTTTCGAATCAGGAAAAATTTTCAACTTGAAAATTTGTCGGTAAAAAGTCATTTTTTTTTTATTTTTCCTGGTCGGGGGTCGCGTGAAAAACCTTGAATTTTTCGAATCAGGCAAAATTTTCAACTTGAAAATTTTTCGGTAAAAAGTCATTTTTTTCTATTTTTCCTGGTCGGGGGTCGCGTGAAAAACCTTGAATTTTTCGAATCAGGCAAAATTTTCAACCTGAAAATTTTTCGATAAAAAGTCATTTTTTTCGAGTTTTCCTGGTCGGAGGTCGCGTGAAAAACCTTAAATTTTTCGAATCAGGCAAAATTTTCAACTTGAAAATTTTTCGGTAAAAAGTCATTTTTTTCGATTTTTTCTCGTCGGGAGTCGCGTGAAAAACCTTGAATTTTTCAAATCAGGAAAAGTTTTCAACTTGAAAATTTTTCGGTAAAAAGTCATTTTTTTCGATTTTTTCTCGTCGGGGGTCGCGTGAAAAACTTTGAATTTTTCGAATCAGGAAACATTTTCAACTTGAAAATTTTTCGGTAAAAAGTCATTTTTTTTTAATTTTTCCTGGTCGGGGGTCGCGTGAAAAACCTTGAATTTTTCGAATCAGGCAAAATTTTCAACTTGAAAATTTTTCGGTAAAAAGTCATTTTTTTCTATTTTTCCTGGTCGGGGGTCGTGTGAAAAACCTTGAATTTTTCGAATCAGGCAACATTTTCAACTTGAGAATTTTTCGGTAAAAAGTCATTTTTTTCGATTTTTTCTGGTCGGGGGTCGCGTGAAAAACCTTGAATTTTTCAAATCAGGCAAAATTTTCAACTTGAAAATTTTTCGGTAAAAAGTCATTTTTTTTCGATTTTTCCTGGTCGGGGGTCGCGTGAAAAACTTTGAATTTTTCGAATCAGGAAAAATTTTCAACTTGAAAATTTGTCGGTAAAAAGTCATTTTTTTTTTATTTTTCCTGGTCGGGGGTCGCGTGAAAAACCTTGAATTTTTCGAATCAGGCAAAATTTTCAACTTGAAAATTTTTCGGTAAAAAGTCATTTTTTTCGATTTTTTCTCGTCGGGAGTCGCGTGAAAAACCTTGAATTTTTCAAATCAGGAAAAGTTTTCAACTTGAAAATTTTTCGGTAAAAAGTCATTTTTTTCGATTTTTTCTCGTCGGGGGTCGCGTGAAAAACTTTGAATTTTTCGAATCAGGCAAAATTTTCAACTTGAAAATTTTTCGGTAAAAAGTCATTTTTTTCGATTTTTTCTGGTCGGGGGTCGCGTGAAAAACCTTGAATTTTTCGAATCAGGCAAAATTTTCAACTTGAAAATTTTTCGGTAAAAAGTCATTTTTTTCGATTTTTTCTCGTCGGGGGTCGCGTGAAAAACCTTGAATTTTTCGAATCAGGAAAAGTTTTCAACTTGAAAATTTCTCGGTAAAAAGTCATTTTTTTCGATTTTTCCTGGTCGGGGGTCATGTGAAAAACCTTGAATTTTTCGAATCAGGCAAAATTTTCAACTTGAAAATTTTTCGGTAAAAAGTCATTTTTTTTCGATTTTTCCTGGTCAGGGGTCGCGTGAAAAACCTTGAATTTTTCGAATCAGGCAAAATTTTCAACTTGAAAATTTTTCGATGAAAAGTCATTTAATTCAATTTTTCCTGGTCAGGGGTCGCGTGAAAAACCTTGAATTTTTCGAATCAGGCAAAATTTTCAACTTGAAAATTTTTCGGTAAAAAGTCATTTTATTCTATTTTTCCTGGTCAGGGGTCGCGTGAAAAACCTTGAATTTTTCGAATCAGGCAAAATTTTCAACTTGAAAATTTTTCGGTAAAAAGTTATTTTTTTCGATTTTTCCTGGTCGGGGGTCGCGTGAAAAACCTTGAATTTTTCGAATCAGGCAAAATTTTCAACTTGAAAATTTTTCGGTAAAAAGTCATTTTTTCGATTTTTCCTGGTCGGGGGTCGCGTGAAAAACCTTGAATTTTTCGAATCAGGCAAAATTTTCAACTTGAAAATTTTTCGGTAAAAAGTCATTTTTTTCGATTTTTCCTGGTCGGGGGTCGCGTGAAAAACCTTGAATTTTTCGAATCAGGCAAAATTTTCAACTTGAAAATTTTTCGGTAAAAAGTCATTTTATTCTATTTTTCCTGGTCAGGGGTCGCGTGAAAAACCTTGAATTTTTCGAATCAGGCAAAATTTTCAACTTGAAAATTTTTCGGTAAAAAGTCATTTTATTCTATTTTTCCTGGTCAGGGGTCGCGTGAAAAACCTTGAATTTTTCGAATCAGGCAAAATTTTCATTTTGAAAATTTTTCGGTAAAAAGTCATTTTATTCTATTTTTCCTGGTCAGGGGTCGCGTGAAAAACCTTGAATTTTTCGAATCAGGCAAAATTTTCAACTTGAAAATTTTTCGGTAAAAAGTCATTTTTTTCGATTTTTCCTGGTCGGGGGTCGCGTGAAAAACCTTGAATTTTTCGAATCAGGCAAAATTTTCAACTTGAAAATTTTTCGGTAAAAAGTTATTTTTTTTTAATTTTTCCTGGTCGGGGGTCGCGTGAAAAACCTTGAATTTTTCGAATCAGGCAAAATTTTCAACTTGAAAATTTTTCGGTAAAAAGTCATTTTTTTCGATTTTTCCTGGTCGGGGGTCGCGTGAAAAACCTTGAATTTTTCGAATCAGGCAAAATTTCAACTTGAAAATTTTTCGGTAAAAAGTCATTTTATTCTATTTTTCCTGGTCAGGGGTCGCGTGAAAAACCTTGAATTTTTCGAATCAGGCAAAATTTTCAACTTGAAAATTTTTCGGTAAAAAGTCATTTTTTTCGAATTTTCCTGGTCGGGGGTCGCGTGAAAAACCTTGAATTTTTCGAATCAGGCAAAATTTTCAACTTGAAAATTTTTCGGTAAAAAGTCATTTTTTTCTATTTTTCCTGGTCGGGGGTCGCGTGAAAAACCTTGAATTTTTCAAATCAGGCAAAATTTTCAACTTGAAAATTTTTCGGTAAAAAGTCATTTTTTTTCGATTTTTCCTGGTCGGGGGTCGCGTGAAAAACTTTGAATTTTTCGAATCAGGAAAAATTTTCAACTTGAAAATTTGTCGGTAAAAAGTCATTTTTTTTTTATTTTTCCTGATCGGGGGTCGCGTGAAAAACCTTGAATTTTTCGAATCAGGCAAAATTTTCAACTTGAAAATTTTTCGGTAAAAAGTCATTTTTTTCTATTTTTCCTGGTCGGGGGTCGCGTGAAAAACCTTGAATTTTTCGAATCAGGCAACATTTTCAACTTGAGAATTTTTCGGTAAAAAGTCATTTTTTTCGATTTTTTCTGGTCGGGGGTCGCGTGAAAAACCTTGAATTTTTCAAATCAGGCAAAATTTTCAACTTGAAAATTTTTCGGTAAAAAGTCATTTTTTTTCGATTTTTCCTGGTCGGGGGTCGCGTGAAAAACTTTGAATTTTTCGAATCAGGAAAAATTTTCAACTTGAAAATTTGTCGGTAAAAAGTCATTTTTTTTTATTTTTCCTGGTCGGGGGTCGCGTGAAAAACCTTGAATTTTTCGAATCAGGCAAAATTTTCAACTTGAAAATTTTTCGGTAAAAAGTCATTTTTTTCTATTTTTCCTGGTCGGGGGTCGCGTGAAAAACCTTGAATTTTTCGAATCAGGCAAAATTTTCAACCTGAAAATTTTTCGATAAAAAGTCATTTTTTTCGAGTTTTCCTGGTCGGGGGTCATGTGAAAAACCTTGAATTTTTCGAATCAGGCAAAATTTTCAACTTGAAAATTTTTCGGTAAAAAGTCATTTTTTTCGATTTTTCCTGGTCAGGGGTCGCGTGAAAAACCTTGAATTTTTCGAATCAGGCAAAATTTTCAACTTGAAAATTTTTCGGTAAAAAGTCATTTTATTCTATTTTTCCTGGTCAGGGGTCGCGTGAAAAACCTTGAATTTTTCGAATCAGGCAAAATTTTCAACTTGAAAATTTTTCGGTGAAAAGTCATTTTATTCAATTTTTCCTGGTCAGGGGTCGCGTGAAAAACCTTGAATTTTTCGAATCAGGCAAAATTTTCAACATGAAAATTTTTCGGTAAAATTTTTTTTTATTCTATTTTTCCTGGTCAGGGGTCGCGTGAAAAACCTTGAATTTTTCGAATCAGGCAAAATTTTCAACTTGAAAATTTTTCGGTAAAAAGTTATTTTTTTCGATTTTTCCTGGTCGGGGGTCACGTGAAAAACCTTGAATTTTTCGAATCAGGCAAAATTTTCAACTTGAAAATTTTTCGGTAAAAAGTCATTTTTTCGATTTTTCCTGGTCGGGGGTCGCGTGAAAAACCTTGAATTTTTCGAATCAGGCAAAATTTTCAACTTGAAAATTTTTCGGTAAAAAGTCATTTTTTTCGATTTTTTCTCGTCGGGAGTCGCGTGAAAAACCTTGAATTTTTCAAATCAGGAAAAGTTTTCAACTTGAAAATTTTTCGGTAAAAAGTCATTTTTTTCGATTTTTCCTGGTCGGGGGTCGCGTGAAAAACCTTGAATTTTTCGAATCAGGCAAAATTTTCAACTTGAAAATTTTTCGGTAAAAAGTCATTTTTTTTCGATTTTTCCTGGTCAGGGGTCGCGTGAAAAACCTTGAATTTTTCGAATCAGGCAAAATTTTCAACTTGAAAATTTTTCGGTAAAAAGTCATTTTATTCTATTTTTCCTGGTCAGGGGTCGCGTGAAAAACCTTGAATTTTTCGAATCAGGCAAAATTTTCAACTTGAAAATTTTTCGGTAAAAAGTCATTTTTTTCGATTTTTCCTGGTCGGGGGTCGCGTGAAAAACCTTGAATTTTTCGAATCAGGCAAAATTTTCAACTTGAAAATTTTTCGGTAAAAAGTCATTTTTTCGATTTTTCCTGGTCGGGGGTCGCGTGAAAAACCTTGAATTTTTCGAATCAGGCAAAATTTTCAACTTGAAAATTTTTCGGTAAAAAGTCATTTTTTTCGATTTTTCCTGGTCGGGGGTCGCGTGAAAAACCTTGAATTTTTCGAATCAGGCAAAATTTTCAACTTGAAAATTTTTCGGTAAAAAGTCATTTTATTCTATTTTTCCTGGTCAGGGGTCGCGTGAAAACCCTTGAATTTTTCGAATCAGGCAAAATTTTCAACTTGAAAATTTTTCGGTAAAAAGTCATTTTTTTCGAATTTTCCTGGTCGGGGGTCGCGTGAAAAACCTTGAATTTTTCGAATCAGGCAAAATTTTCAACTTGAAAATTTTTCGGTAAAAAGTCATTTTTTTCTATTTTTCCTGGTCGGGGGTCGCGTGAAAAACCTTGAATTTTCCGAATCAGGCAAAATTTTCAACTTGAAAATTTTTCGGTAAAAAGTCATTTTTTTCGATTTTTCCTGGTCGGGGGTCGCGTGAAAAACCTTGAATTTTTCGAATCAGGCAAAATTTTCAAATTGAAAATTTTTCGGTAAAAAGTCATTTTTTTCGATTTTTCCTGGTCGGGGGTCACGTGAAAAACCTTGGATTTTTCGAATCAGGCAAAATTTTCAACTTGAAAATTTTTCGGTAAAAAGTCATTTTTTTCGATTTTTCCTGGTCGGGGGTCGCGTGAAAAACCTTGAATTTTTCGAATCAGGCAAAATTTTCAACTTGAAAATTTTTCGGTAAAAAGTCATTTTTTTCGATTTTTCCTGGTCGGGGGTCGCGTGAAAAACCTTGAATTTTTCGAATCAGGAAAAATTTTCAACTTGAAAATTTTTCGGTAAAAAGTCATTTTTTTCGATTTTTCCTGGTCGGGGGTCGCGTGAAAAACCTTGAATTTTTCGAATCAGGCCAAATTTTCAACTTGAAAATTTTTCGGTAAAAAGTCATTTTTTTCGATTTTTCCTGGTCGGGGGTCGCGTGAAAAACCTTGAATTTTTCGAATCAGGCAAAATTTTCAACTTGAAAATTTTTCGGTAAAAAGTCATTTTTTTCGAATTTTCCTGGTCGGGGGTCGCGTGAAAAACCTTGAATTTTTCGAATCAGGCAAAATTTTCAACTTGAAATTTTGTCGGTAAAAAGTTATTTTTTTCTATTTTTCCTGGTCGGGGGTCGCGTGAAAAACCTTGAATTTTTCGAATCAGGCAAAATTTTCAACTTGAAAATTTTTCGGTAAAAAGTCATTTTTTTCGATTTTTCCTGGTCGGGGGTCGCGTGAAAAACCTTGAATTTTTCGAATCAGGCAAAATTTTCAACTTGAAAATTTTTCGGTAAAAAGTCATTTTTTTTCGATTTTTCCTGGTCGGGGGTCGCGTGAAAAACCTTGAATTTTTCGAATCAGGCAACATTTTCAACTTGAAAATTTTTCGGTAAAAAGTCATTTTTTTCGATTTTTCCTGGTCGGGGGTCGCGTGAAAAACCTTGAATTTTTCGAATCAGGCAAAATTTTCAACTTGAAAATTTTTCGGTAAAAAGTCATTTTTTTCGATTTTTCCTGGTCGGGGGTCGCGTGAAAAACCTTGAATTTTTCGAATCAGGCAAAATTTTCAACTTGAAAATTTTTCGGTAAAAAGTCATTTTTTTCGATTTTTCCTGGTCGGGGGTCGCGTGAAAAACCTTGAATTTTTCGAATCAGGCAAAATTTTCAACTTGAAAATTTTTCGGTAAAAAGTCATTTCTTTCGATTTTTCCTGGTCGGGGGTCGCGTGAAAAACCTTGAATTTTTCGAATCAGGCAAAATTTTCAACTTGAAAATTTTTCGGTAAAAAGTCATTTTATTCGATTTTTCCTGGTCAGGGGTCGCGTGAAAAACCTTGAATTTTTCGAATCAGGCAAAATTTTCAACTTGAAAATTTTTCGGTAAAAAGTCATTTTTTTCGATTTTTCCTGGTCGGGAGTCGCGTGAAAAACCTTGAATTTTTCGAATCAGGCAAAATTTTTAACTTGAAAATTTTTCGGTAAAAAGTCATTTTTTTCGATTTTTCCTGGTCGGGAGTCGCGTGAATAACCTTGAATTTTTCGAATCAGGCAAAATTTTCAACTTGAAAATTTTTCGGTTAAAAGTCATCTTTTTCGATTTTTCCTGGTCGGGGGTCGCGTGAAAAACCTTGAATTTTTCGAATCAGGCAAAATTTTCAACTTGAAAATTTTTCGGTAAAAAGTCATTTTTTTCGATTTTTCCTGGTCGGGGGTCGCGTGAAAAACCTTGAATTTTTCGAATCAGGCAAAATTTTCAACTTGAAAATTTTTCGGTAAAAAGTCATTTTTTTCGAATTTTCCTGGTCAGGGGTCGCGTGAAAAACCTTGAATTTTTCGAATCAGGCAAAATTTTCAACTTGAAAATTTTTCGGTAAAAAGTCATTTTTTTCTATTTTTCCTGGTCGGGGGTCGCGTGAAAAACCTTGAATTTTTCGAATCAGGCAAAATTTTCAACTTGAAAATTTTTCGGTAAAAAGTCATTTTTTTCGATTTTTCCTGGTCGGGGGTCGCGTGAAAAACCTTGAATTTTTCGAATCAGGCAAAATTTTCAACTTGAAAATTTTTCGGTAAAAAGTCATTTTTTTCGATTTTTCCTGGTCGGGGGTCACGTGAAAACCCTTGGATTTTTCGAATCAGGCAAAATTTTCAACTTGAAAATTTTTCGGTAAAAAGTCATTTTTTTCGATTTTTCCTGGTCGGGGGTCGCGTGAAAAACCTTGAATTTTTCGAATCAGGCAAAATTTTCAACTTGAAAATTTTTCGGTAAAAAGTCATTTTTTTCGAATTTTCCTGGTCGGGGGTCGCGTGAAAAACCTTGAATTTTTCGAATCAGGCAAAATTTTCAACTTGAAAATTTTTCGGTAAAAAGTCATTTTTTTCTATTTTTCCTGGTCGGGGGTCGCGTGAAAAACCTTGAATTTTTCGAATCAGGCAAAATTTTCAACTTGAAAATTTTTCGGTAAAAAGTCATTTTTTTCGATTTTTCCTGGTCGGGGGTCACGTGAAAAACCTTGGATTTTTCGAATCAGGCAAAATTTTCAACTTGAAAATTTTTCGGTAAAAAGTCATTTTTTTCGATTTTTCCTGGTCGGGGGTCGCGTGAAAAACCTTGAATTTTTCGAATCAGGCAAAATTTTCAACTTGAAAATTTGTCGGTAAAAAGTCATTTTTTTCTATTTTTCCTGGTCGGGGGTCGCGTGAAAAACCTTGAATTTTTCGAATCAGGCAAAATTTTCAACTTGAAAATTTTTCGGTAAAAAGTCATTTTTTTCGATTTTTCCTGGTCGGGGGTCGCGTGAAAAACCTTGAATTTTTCGAATCAGGCAAAATTTTCAACTTGAAAATTTTTCGGTAAAAAGTCATTTTTTTCGATTTTTCCTGGTCGGGGGTCGCGTGAAAAACCTTGAATTTTTCGAATCAGGCAAAATTTTCAACTTGAAAATTTTTCGGTAAAAAGTCATTTTTTTCGAATTTTCCTGGTCGGGGGTCGCGTGAAAAACCTTGAATTTTTCGAATCAGGCAAAATTTTCAACTTGAAAATTTTTCGGTAAAAAGTCATTTTTTTCGATTTTTCCTGGTCGGGGGTCGCGTGAAAAACCTTGAATTTTTCGAATCAGGCAAAATTTTCAACTTGAAAATTTTTCGGTAAAAAGTCATTTTTTTCGATTTTTCCTGGTCGGGGGTCGCGTGAAAAACCTTGAATTTTTCGAATCAGGCAAAATTTTCAACTTGAAAATTTTTCGGTAAAAAGTTATTTTTTTCGATTTTTCCTGGTCGGGGGTCGCGTGAAAAACCTTGAATTTTTCGAATCAGGCAAAATTTTCAACTTGAAAATTTTTCGGTAAAAAGTCATTTTTTTTCGAATTTTCCTGGTCGGGGGTCGCGTGAAAAACCTTGAATTTTTCGAATCAGGCAAAATTTTCAACTTAAAAATTTTTCGGTAAAAAGTCATTTCTTTCGATTTTTCCTGGTCGGGGGTCGCGTGAAAAACCTTGAATTTTTCGAATCAGGCAAAATTTTCAACTTGAAAATTTTTCGGTAAAAAGTCATTTTTTTCTATTTTTCCTGGCCGGGGGTCGCGTGAAAAACCTTGAATTTTTCGAATCAGGCAAAATTTTCAACTTGAAAATTTTTCGGTAAAAAGTCATTTTTTTCGATTTTTCCTGGTCGGGGGTCGCGTGAAAAACCTTGAATTTTTCGAATCAGGCAAAATTTTCAACTTGAAAATTTTTCGGTAAAAAGTTATTTTTTTCGATTTTTCCTGGTCGGGGGTCGCGTGAAAAACCTTGAATTTTTCGAATCAGGCAAAATTTTCAACTTGAAAATTTTTCGGTAAAAAGTCATTTTTTTCGAATTTTCCTGGTCGGGGGTCGCGTGAAAAACCTTGAATTTTTCGAATCAGGCAAAATTTTCAACTTGAAAATTTTTCGGTTAAAAGTCATTTCTTTCGATTTTTCCTGGTCGGGGGTCGCGTGAAAAACCTTGAATTTTTCGAATCAGGCAAAATTTTCAACTTGAAAATTTTTCGGTTAAAAGTCATTTTTGTCGATTTTTCCTGGTCGGGGGTCGCGTGAAAAACCTTGAATTTTTCGAATCAGGCAAAATTTTCAACTTGAAAATTTTTCGGTAAAAAGTCATTTTTTTCGATTTTTCCTGGTCGGGGGTCGCGTGAAAAACCTTGAATTTTTCGAATCAGAAAAAATTTTCAACTTAAACATTTTTCGGTAAAAAGTCATTTTTTTCGATTTTTCCTGGTCGGGGGTCGCGTGAAAAACCTTGAATTTTTCGAATCAGGCAAAATTTTTAACTTGAAAATTTTTCGGTAAAAAGTCATTTTTTTCGATTTTTCCTGGTCGGGGGTCACGTGAAAAACCTTGGATTTTTCGAATCAGGCAAAATTTTCAACTTGAAAATTTTTCGGTAAAAAGTCATTTTTTTCGATTTTTCCTGGTCGGGGGTCGCGTGAAAAACCTTGAATTTTTCAAATCAGAAAAAATTTTCAACTTAAAAAATTTTCGGTAAAAAGTCATTTTTTTCTATTTTTCCTGGTCGGGAGTCGCGTGAAAAACCTTGAATTTTTCGAATCAGGCAAAATTTTTAACTTGAAAATTTTTCGGTAAAAAGTCATTTTTTTCGATTTTTCCTGGTCGGGGGTCGCGTGAAAACCTTGAATTTTTCGAATCAGGCAAAATTTTTAACTTGAAAATTTTTCGGTAAAAAGTCATTTTTTTCGATTTTTCCTGGTCGGGGGTCGCGTGAAAAACCTTGAATTTTTCGAATCAGGCAAAATTTTCTACTTGAAAATTTTTCGGTAAAAAGTCATTTTTTTCGATTTTTCCTGGTCGGGGGTCGCGTGAAAAACCTTGAATTTTTCGAATCAGGCAAAATTTTCAACTTGAAAATTTTTCGGTAAAAAGTCATTTTTTTCGATTTTTCCTGGTCGGGGGTCACGTGAAAAACCTTGGATTTTTCGAATCAGGCAAAATTTTCAACTTGAAAATTTTTCGGTAAAAAGTCATTTTTTTTCGATTTTTCCTGGTCGGGGGTCGCGTGAAAAACCTTGAATTTTTCGAATCAGGCAACATTTTCAACTTGAAAATTTTTCGGTAAAAAGTCATTTTTTTCGATTTTTCCTGGTCGGGGGTCGCATGAAAAACCTTGAATTTTTCGAATCAGGCAAAATTTTCAACTTGAAAATTTTTCGGTAAAAAGTCATTTTTTTCTATTTTTCCTGGTCGGGGGTCGCATGAAAAACCTTGAATTTTTCGAATCAGGCAAAATTTTCAACTTGAAAATTTTTCGGTAAAAAGTCATTTTTTTTCGATTTTTCCTGGTCGGGGGTCGCGTGAAAAACCTTGAATTTTTCGAATCAGGCAACATTTTCAACTTGAAAATTTGTCGGTAAAAAGTCATTTTTTTCTATTTTTCCTGGTCGGGGGTCGCGTGAAAAACCTTGAATTTTTCGAATCAGGCAAAATTTTCAACTTGAAAATTTTTCGGTAAAAAGTCATTTTTTTCGATTTTTCCTGGTCGGGGGTCGCATGAAAAACCTTGAATTTTTCGAATCAGGCAAAATTTTCAACTTGAAAATTTTTCGGTAAAAAGTCATTTTTTTTCGATTTTTCCTGGTCGGGGGTCGCGTGAAAAACCTTGAATTTTTCGAATCAGGCAACATTTTCAACTTGAAAATTTTTCGGTAAAAAGTCATTTTTTTCGATTTTTCCTGGTCGGGAGTCGCGTGAAAAACCTTGAATTTTTCGAATCAGGCAAAATTTTTAACTTGAAAATTTTTCGGTAAAAAGTAATTTTTTTCGATTTTTCCTGGTCGGGAGTCGCGTGAAAAACCTTGAATTTTTCGAATCAGGCAAAATTTTCAACTTGAAAATTTTTCGGTAAAAAGTCATTTTTTTCGAATTTTCCTGGTCGGGGGTCGCGTGAAAAACCTTGAATTTTTCGAATCAGGCAAAATTTTCAACTTGAAAATTTGTCGGTAAAAAGTCATTTTATTCTATTTTTCCTGGTCGGGGGTCGCGTGAAAAACCTTGAATTTTTCGAATCAGGCAAAATTTTCAACTTGAAAATATTTCGGTAAAAAGTCATTTTTTTCGATTTTTCCTGGTCGGGGGTCGCGTGAAAAACTTTGAATTTTTCGAATCAGGCAAAATTTTCAACTTGAAAATTTTTCGGTAAAAAGTCATTTTTTTTCGATTTTTCCTGCTCGGGGGTCGCGTGAAAAACCTTGAATTTTTCGAATCAGGCAAAATTTTCAACTTGAAAATTTTTCGGTAAAAATTCATTTTTTTCGATTTTTCCTGGTCGGGGGTCGCGTGAAAAACCTTGAATTTTTCGAATCAGGCAAAATTTTCAACTTGAAAATTTTTCGGTAAAAAGTCATTTTTTTCGATTTTTCCTGGTCGGGGGTCGCGTGAAAAACCTTGAATTTTTCGAATCAGGCAAAATTTTCAACTTGAAAATTTTTCGGTAAAAAGTCATTTTTTTCGATTTTTCCTGGTCGGGGGTCGCGTGAAAAACCTTGAATTTTTCGAATCAGGCAACATTTTCAACTTGAAAATTTTTCGGTAAAAAGTCATTTTTTTCGATTTTTCCTGGTCGGGGGTCATGTGAAAAACCTTGAATTTTTCGAATCAGGCAAAATTTTCAACTTGAAAATTTTTCGGTAAAAAGTCATTTTATTCTATTTTTCCTGGTCAGGGGTCGCGTGAAAAACCTTGAATTTTTCGAATCAGGCAAAATTTTCAACTTGAAAATTTTTCGGTAAAAAGTCATTTTATTCTATTTTTCCTGGTCAAGGATCGCGTGAAAAACCTTGAATTTTTCGAATCAGGCAAAATTTTCAACTTGAAAATTTTTCGGTAAAAAGTCATTTTTTTCGATTTTTCCTGGTCGGGGGTCGCGTGAAAAACCTTGAATTTTTCGAATCAGGCAAAATTTTCAACTTAAAAATATTTCGGTAAAAAGTCATTTTTTTCGATTTTTCCTGGTCGGGGGTCGCGTGAAAAACCTTGAATTTTTCGAATCAGGCAAAATTTTCAACTTGAAAATTTTTCGGTAAAAAGTCATTTTTTTCGATTTTTCCTGGTCGGGGGTCGCGTGAAAAACCTTGAACTTTTCGAATCAGGCAAAATTTTCAACTTGAAAATTTTTTGGTAAAAAGTCATTTTTTTCGATTTTTCCTGGTCGGGGGTCGCGTGAAAAACCTTGAATTTTTCGAATCAGGCAAAATTTTCAACTTGAAAATTTTTCGGTAAAAAGTCATTTTTTTCGATTTTTCCTGGTCGGGGGTCGCGTGAAAAACCTTGAATTTTTCGAATCAGGCAAAATTTTCAACTTGAAAATTTTTCGGTAAAAAGTCATTTTATTCGAATTTTCCTGGTCGGGGGTCGCGTGAAAAACCTTGAATTTTTCGAATCAGGCAAAATTTTCAACTTGAAAATTTTTCGGTAAAAAGTCATTTTTTTCGATTTTTCCTGGTTGGGAGTCGCGTGAAAAACCTTGAATTTTTCGAATCAGGCAAAATTTTCAACTTGAAAATTTTTCGGTAAAAAGTCATTTTTTTCGATTTTTCCTGGTCGGAGGTCGCGTGAAAAACCTTGAATTTTTCGAATCAGGCAAAATTTTCAACTTGAAAATTTTCGGTAAAAAGTCATTTTATTCGAATTTTCCTGGTCGGGGGTCGCGTGAAAAACCTTGAATTTTTCGAATCAGGCAAAATTTTCAACTTGAAAATTTTTCGGTAAAAAGTCATTTTTTTCGATTTTTCCTGGTTGGGAGTCGCGTGAAAAACCTTGAATTTTTCGAATCAGGCAAAATTTTCAACTTGAAAATTTTTCGGTAAAAAGTCATTTTTTTCGATTTTTCCTGGTCGGGGGTCGCGTGAAAAACCTTGAATTTTTCGAATCAGGCAACATTTTTACTTGAAAATTTTTCGGTAAAAAGTCATTTTTTTTCGATTTTTCCTGGTCGGGGGTCATGTGAAAAACCTTGAATTTTTCGAATCAGGCAAAATTTTCAACTTGAAAATTTTTCGGTAAAAAGTCATTTTTTTCGATTTTTCCTGGTCGGGGGTCGCGTGAAAAACCTTGAATTTTTCGAATCAGGCAAAATTTTCAACTTGAAAATTTTTCGGTAAAAAGTCATTTTTTTCGATTTTTCCTGGTCGGGGGTCGCGTGAAAAACCTTGAATTTTTCGAATCAGGCAAAATTTTCAACTTGAAAATTTTTCGGTAAAAAGTCATTTTTTTCGATTTTTCCTGGTTGGGAGTCGCGTGAAAAACCTTGAATTTTTCGAATCAGGCAAAATTTTCAACTTGAAAATTTTTCGGTAAAAAGTCATTTTTTTCGATTTTTCCTGGTCGGGGGTCGCGTGAAAAACCTTGAATTTTTCGAATCAGGCAAAATTTTCAACTTGAAAATTTTTCGGTAAAAAGTTATTTTTTTCGATTTTTCCTGGTCGGGGGTCGCGTGAAAAACCTTGAATTTTTCGAATCAGGCAAAATTTTCAACTTGAAAATTTTTCGGTAAAAAGTCATTTTTTTCGAATTTTCCTGGTCGGGGGTCGCGTGAAAAACCTTGAATTTTTCGAATCAGGCAAAATTTTCAACTTGAAAATTTTTCGGTAAAAAGTCATTTTTTTCTATTTTTCCTGGTCGGGGGTCGCGTGAAAAACCTTGAATTTTTCGAATCAGGCAAAATTTTCAACTTGAAAATTTTTCGGTAAAAAGTCATTTTTTTCGATTTTTCCTGGTCGGGGGTCGCGTGAAAAACCTTGAATTTTTCGAATCAGGCAAAATTTTCAACTTGAAAATTTTTCGGTAAAAAGTCATTTTTTTCGAATTTTCCTGGTCGGGGGTCGCGTGAAAAACCTTGAATTTTTCGAATCAGGCAAAATTTTCAACTTGAAAATTTTTCGGTAAAAAGTCATTTTTTTCGATTTTTCCTGGTCGGGGGTCGCGTGAAAAACCTTGAATTTTTCGAATCAGGCAAAATTTTCAACTTGAAAATTTTTCGGTAAAAAGTCATTTTTTTCGATTTTTCCTGGTCGGGGGTCGCGTGAAAAACCTTGAATTTTTCGAATCAGGCAAAATTTTCAACTTGAAAATTTTTCGGTAAAAAGTCATTTTTTTCGATTTTTCCTGGTCGGGGGTCGCGTGAAAAACCTTGAATTTTTCGAATCAGGCAAAATTTTCAACTTGAAAATTTTTCGGTAAAAAGTTATTTTTTTCGATTTTTCCTGGTCGGGGGTCGCGTGAAAAACCTTGAATTTTTCGAATCAGGCAAAATTTTCAACTTGAAAATTTTTCGGTAAAAAGTCATTTTTTTCGAATTTTCCTGGTCGGGGGTCGCGTGAAAAACCTTGAATTTTTCGAATCAGGCAAAATTTTCAACTTGAAAATTTTTCGGTTAAAAGTCATTTCTTTCGATTTTTCCTGGTCGGGGGTCGCGTGAAAAACCTTCAATTTTTCGAATCAGGCAAAATTTTCAACTTGAAAATTTTTCGGTTAAAAGTCATTTTTTTCGATTTTTCCTGGTCGGGGGTCGCGTGAAAAACCTTGAATTTTTCGAATCAGGCAAAATTTTCAACTTGAAAATTTTTCGGTAAAAAGTCATTTTTTTCGATTTTTCCTGGTCGGGGGTCGCGTGAAAAACCTTGAATTTTTCGAATCAGAAAAAATTTTCAACTTAAAAAATTTTCGGTAAAAAGTCATTTTTTTCGATTTTTCCTGGTCGGGAGTCGCGTGAAAAACCTTGAATTTTTCGAATCAGGCAAAATTTTTAACTTGAAAATTTTTCGGTAAAAAGTCATTTTTTTCGATTTTTCCTGGTCGGGGGTCACGTGAAAAACCTTGGATTTTTCGAATCAGGCAAAATTTTCAACTTGAAAATTTTTCGGTAAAAAGTCATTTTTTTCGATTTTTCCTGGTCGGGGGTCGCGTGAAAAACCTTGAATTTTTCAAATCAGAAAAAATTTTCAACTTAAAAAATTTTCGGTAAAAAGTCATTTTTTTCGATTTTTCCTGGTCGGGAGTCGCGTGAAAAACCTTGAATTTTTCGAATCAGGCAAAATTTTTAACTTGAAAATTTTTCGGTAAAAAGTCATTTTTTTTTCGATTTTTCCTGGTCGGGGGTCGCGTGAAAAACCTTGAATTTTTCGAATCAGGCAAAATTTTCAACTTGAAAATTTGTCGGTAAAAAGTCATTTTTTTCTATTTTTCCTGGTCGGGGGTCGCGTGAAAAACCTTGAATTTTTCGAATCAGGCAAAATTTTCAACTTGAAAATTTTTCGGTAAAAAGTCATTTTTTTCGATTTTTCCTGGTCGGGGGTCGCATGAAAAACCTTGAATTTTTCGAATCAGGCAAAATTTTCAACTTGAAAATTTTTCGGTAAAAAGTCATTTTTTTTCGATTTTTCCTGGTCGGGGGTCGCGTGAAAAACCTTGAATTTTTCGAATCAGGCAACATTTTCAACTTGAAAATTTTTCGGTAAAAAGTCATTTTTTTCGATTTTTCCTGGTCGGGAGTCGCGTGAAAAACCTTGAATTTTTCGAATCAGGCAAAATTTTCAACTTGAAAATTTTTCGGTAAAAAGTCATTTTTTTCGAATTTTCCTGGTCGGGGGTCGCGTGAAAAACCTTGAATTTTTCGAATCAGGCAAAATTTTCAACTTGAAAATTTTTCGGTAAAAAGTCATTTTTTTCTATTTTTCCTGGTCGGGGGTCGCGTGAAAAACCTTGAATTTTTCGAATCAGGCAAAATTTTCAACTTGAAAATATTTCGGTAAAAAGTCATTTTTTTCGATTTTTCCTGGTCGGGGGTCGCGTGAAAAACCTTGAATTTTTCGAATCAGGCAAAATTTTCAACTTGAAAATTTTTCGGTAAAAAGTCATTTTTTTTTCGATTTTTCCTGGTCGGGGGTCGCGTGAAAAACCTTGAATTTTTCGAATCAGGCAAAATTTTCAACTTGAAAATTTTTCGGTAAAAAGTTATTTTTTTCGATTTTTCCTGGTCGGGGGTCGCGTGAAAAACCTTGAATTTTTCGAATCAGGCAAAATTTTCAACTTGAAAATTTTTCGGTAAAAAGTCATTTTTTTCGATTTTTCCTGGTCGGGGGTCGCGTGAAAAACCTTGAATTTTTCGAATCAGGCAAAATTTTCAACTTGAAAATTTTTCGGTAAAAAGTCATTTTTTTCGATTTTTCCTGGTCGGGGGTCGCGTGAAAAACCTTGAATTTTTCGAATCAGGCAAAATTTTTAACTTGAAAATTTTTCGGTAAAAAGTCATTTTTTTCGATTTTTCCTGGTCGGGGGTCGCGTGAAAAACCTTGAATTTTTCGAATCAGGCAAAATTTTCAACTTGAAAATTTTTCGGTAAAAAGTTATTTTTTTCGATTTTTCCTGGTCGGGGGTCGCGTGAAAAACCTTGAATTTTTCGAATCAGGCAAAATTTTCAACTTGAAAATTTTTCGGTAAAAAGTCATTTTTTTCGAATTTTCCTGGTCGGGGGTCGCGTGAAAAACCTTGAATTTTTCGAATCAGGCAAAATTTTCAACTTGAAAATTTTTCGGTAAAAAGTCATTTCTTTCGATTTTTCCTGGTCGGGGGTCGCGTGAAAAACCTTGAATTTTTCGAATCAGGCAAAATTTTCAACTTAAAAATTTTTCGGTAAAAAGTCATTTTTTCTATTTTTCCTGGTCGGGGGTCGCGTGAAAAACCTTGAATTTTTCGAATCAGGCAAAATTTTCAACTTGAAAATTTTTTCGGTAAAAAGTCATTTTTTTCGATTTTTCCTGGTCGGGGGTCGCGTGAAAAACCTTGAATTTTTCGAATCAGGCAAAATTTTCAACTTGAAAATTTTTCGGTAAAAAGTTATTTTTTTCGATTTTTCCTGGTCGGGGGTCGCGTGAAAAACCTTGAATTTTTCGAATCAGGCAAAATTTTCAACTTGAAAATTTTTCGGTAAAAAGTCATTTTTTCGAATTTTCCTGGTCGGGGGTCGCGTGAAAAACCTTGAATTTTTCGAATCAGGCAAAATTTTCAACTTGAAAATTTTTCGGTAAAAAGTCATTTCTTTCGATTTTTCCTGGTCGGGGGTCGCGTGAAAAACCTTGAATTTTTCGAATCAGGCAAAATTTTCAACTTGAAAATTTTTCGGTTAAAAGTCATTTTTTTCGATTTTTCCTGGTCGGGGGTCGCGTGAAAAACCTTGAATTTTTCGAATCAGGCAAAATTTTCAACTTGAAAATTTTTCGGTAAAAAGTCATTTTTTTCGATTTTTCCTGGTCGGGGGTCGCGTGAAAAACCTTGAATTTTTCGAATCAGAAAAAATTTTCAACTTAAAAAATTTTCGGTAAAAAGTCATTTTTTTCGATTTTTCCTGGTCGGGAGTCGCGTGAAAAACCTTGAATTTTTCGAATCAGGCAAAATTTTAACTTGAAAATTTTTCGGTAAAAAGTCATTTTTTTCGATTTTTCCTGGTCGGGGGTCACGTGAAAAACCTTGGATTTTTCGAATCAGGCAAAATTTTCAACTTGAAAATTTTTCGGTAAAAAGTCATTTTTTTCGATTTTTCCTGGTCGGGGGTCGCGTGAAAAACCTTGAATTTTTCAAATCAGAAAAAATTTTCAACTTAAAAAATTTTCGGTAAAAAGTCATTTTTTTCGATTTTTTTCCTGGTCGGGAGTCGCGTGAAAAACCTTGAATTTTTCGAATCAGGCAAAATTTTTAACTTGAAAATTTTTCGGTAAAAAGTCATTTTTTTTCGATTTTTCCTGGTCGGGGGTCGCGTGAAAAACCTTGAATTTTTCGAATCAGGCAACATTTTCAACTTGAAAATTTGTCGGTAAAAAGTCATTTTTTTCTATTTTTCCTGGTCGGGGGTCGCGTGAAAAACCTTGAATTTTTCGAATCAGGCAAAATTTTCAACTTGAAAATTTTTCGGTAAAAAGTCATTTTTTTCGATTTTTCCTGGTCGGGGGTCGCATGAAAAACCTTGAATTTTTCGAATCAGGCAAAATTTTCAACTTGAAAATTTTTCGGTAAAAAGTCATTTTTTTTCGATTTTTCCTGGTCGGGGGTCGCGTGAAAAACCTTGAATTTTTCGAATCAGGCAACATTTTCAACTTGAAAATTTTTCGGTAAAAAGTCATTTTTTTCGATTTTTCCTGGTCGGGAGTCGCGTGAAAAACCTTGAATTTTTCGAATCAGGCAAAATTTTCAACTTGAAAATTTTTCGGTAAAAAGTCATTTTATTCGAATTTTCCTGGTCGGGGGTCGCGTGAAAAACCTTGAATTTTTCGAATCAGGCAAAATTTTCAACTTGAAAATTTTTCGGTAAAAAGTCATTTTTTTCGATTTTTCCTGGTTGGGAGTCGCGTGAAAAACCTTGAATTTTTCGAATCAGGCAAAATTTTCAACTTGAAAATTTTTCGGTAAAAAGTCATTTTTTTCGATTTTTCCTGGTCGGGGGTCGCGTGAAAAACCTTGAATTTTTCGAATCAGGCAACATTTTCAACTTGAAAATTTTTCGGTAAAAAGTCATTTTTTTTCGATTTTTCTTGGTCGGGGGTCATGTGAAAAACCTTGAATTTTTCGAATCAGGCAAAATTTTCAACTTGAAAATTTTTCGGTAAAAAGTCATTTTTTTCGATTTTTCCTGGTCGGGGGTCGCGTGAAAAACCTTGAATTTTTCGAATCAGGCAAAATTTTCAACTTGAAAATTTTTCGGTAAAAAGTCATTTTTTTCGATTTTTCCTGGTCGGGGGTCGCGTGAAAAACCTTGAATTTTTCGAATCAGGCAAAATTTTCAACTTGAAAATTTTTCGGTAAAAAGTCATTTTATTCGAATTTTCCTGGTCGGGGGTCGCGTGAAAAACCTTGAATTTTTCGAATCAGGCAAAATTTTCAACTTGAAAATTTTTCGGTAAAAAGTCATTTTTTTCGATTTTTCCTGGTTGGGAGTCGCGTGAAAAACCTTGAATTTTTCGAATCAGGCAAAATTTTCAACTTGAAAATTTTTCGGTAAAAAGTCATTTTTTTCGATTTTTCCTGGTCGGGGGTCGCGTGAAAAACCTTGAATTTTTCGAATCAGGCAACATTTTCAACTTGAAAATTTTTCGGTAAAAAGTCATTTTTTTTCGATTTTTCTTGGTCGGGGGTCATGTGAAAAACCTTGAATTTTTCGAATCAGGCAAAATTTTCAACTTGAAAATTTTTCGGTAAAAAGTCATTTTTTTCGATTTTTCCTGGTCGGGGGTCGCGTGAAAAACCTTGAATTTTTCGAATCAGGCAAAATTTTCAACTTGAAAATTTTTCGGTAAAAAGTCATTTTATTCGAATTTTCCTGGTCGGGGGTCGCGTGAAAAACCTTGAATTTTTCGAATCAGGCAAAATTTTCAACTTGAAAATTTTTCGGTAAAAAGTCATTTTTTTCGATTTTTCCTGGTTGGGAGTCGCGTGAAAAACCTTGAATTTTTCGAATCAGGCAAAATTTTCAACTTGAAAATTTTTCGGTAAAAAGTCATTTTTTTCGATTTTTCCTGGTCGGGGGTCGCGTGAAAAACCTTGAATTTTTCGAATCAGGCAACATTTTCAACTTGAAAATTTTTCGGTAAAAAGTCATTTTTTTTCGATTTTTCTTGGTCGGGGGTCATGTGAAAAACCTTGAATTTTTCGAATCAGGCAAAATTTTCAACTTGAAAATTTTTCGGTAAAAAGTCATTTTTTTCGATTTTTCCTGGTCGGGGGTCGCGTGAAAAACCTTGAATTTTTCGAATCAGGCAAAATTTTCAACTTGAAAATTTTTCGGTAAAAGTCATTTTTTTCGATTTTTCCTGGTCGGGGGTCGCGTGAAAAACCTTGAATTTTTCGAATCAGGCAAAATTTTCAACTTGAAAATTTTTCGGTAAAAAGTCATTTTATTCGAATTTTCCTGGTCGGGGGTCGCGTGAAAAACCTTGAATTTTTCGAATCAGGCAAAATTTTCAACTTGAAAATTTTTCGGTAAAAAGTCATTTTTTTCGATTTTTCCTGGTTGGGAGTCGCGTGAAAAACCTTGAATTTTTCGAATCAGGCAAAATTTTCAACTTGAAAATTTTTCGGTAAAAAGTCATTTTTTTCGATTTTTCCTGGTCGGGGGTCGCGTGAAAAACCTTGAATTTTTCGAATCAGGCAACATTTTCAACTTGAAAATTTTTCGGTAAAAAGTCATTTTTTTTCGATTTTTCCTGGTCGGGGGTCATGTGAAAAACCTTGAATTTTTCGAATCAGGCAAAATTTTTAACTTGAAAATTTTTCGGTAAAAAGTCATTTTTTTCGATTTTTCCTGGTCGGGGGTCGCGTGAAAAACCTTGAATTTTTCGAATCAGGCAAAATTTTCAACTTGAAAATTTTTCGGTAAAAAGTCATTTTTTTCGATTTTTCCTGGTGGGGGGTCGCGTGAAAAACCTTGAATTTTTCGAATCAGGCAAAATTTTCAACTTGAAAATTTTTCGGTAAAAAGTCATTTTTTTCGATTTTTCCTGGTTGGGAGTCGCGTGAAAAAACCTTGAATTTTTCGAATCAGGCAAAATTTTCAACTTGAAAATTTTTCGGTAAAAAGTCATTTTTTTCGAATTTTCCTGGTCGGGGGTCGCGTGAAAAACCTTGAATTTTTCGAATCAGGCAAAATTTTCAACTTGAAAATTTTTCGGTAAAAAGACATTTCTTTCGATTTTTCCTGGTCGGGGGTCGCGTGAAAAACCTTGAATTTTTCGAATCAGGCAAAATTTTCAACTTGAAAATTTTTCGGTAAAAAGTCATTTTTTTCTATTTTTTCCTGGTCGGGGGTCGCGTGAAAAACCTTGAATTTTTCGAATCAGGCAAAATTTTCAACTTGAAAATTTTTCGGTAAAAAGTCATTTTTTTCGATTTTTCCTGGTCGGGGGTCGCGTGAAAAACCTTGAATTTTTCGAATCAGGCAAAATTTTCAACTTGAAAATTTTTCGGTAAAAAGTCATTTTTTTCGAATTTTCCTGGTCGGGGGTCGCGTGAAAAACCTTGAATTTTTCGAATCAGGCAAAATTTTCAACTTGAAAATTTTTCGGTAAAA